>NW_027001483.1:0-7418 GCF_036934945.1 Oncorhynchus masou masou
ACATTGGTGCGGCTGGCTTCGGGTTGGATGCGCACTGCGTTAAGAAGCAGTGTGGCTTGGTTGGGTTGTGTATCAAGGGACGCATGACTTTCGGTCCTTTGTCTCTCCAGAGACGAAGGACGAGAGTTGTAGCGATGAGACAAGATAGTAGCTACTAACAATTGGATACCACTGAAATTGGGGAGAAAATTTAAATAAAAAATAAACAAAATAAAATAAAAAATTTGGTTAGTTTTTTGAAGTAACTACAATGCTGTGGATCCATCTTCAGTTCTCTTATCACAGCCATTATACACTGTAACTGTTTTAAAGTCACAATCGGCCTCATGGGGAAATCCCTGAGCAATTGCCTTCTTCTCTGGCAACTGAGTTTGGAAGGGCATCTGTATCTTTGCAGTGACCGGGTGTATTGATACACAATCCAAAGTGTCATTAATAATGTCACTTCACCATGCCCAAAGGGATGTATTCAATGTCTGCTTTTTTTACCCATCTACCAATAGGTGCCCTTTGCGAGGCATTAGGAAACCTCCTTGGTCTTTGTGGTTGAATCTGTGTTTAAAATTATAATTACCTCCTCAAGGTGCAGAGGTAACGGGGCGGCAGGGTAGCCTAGTGGTTAGAGCATTGGACTAGTAACCGCAAGGTTGTGATTTCAAACCCCTGAGCTGACAAGGTACAGATCTGTCATTCTGCCCCAAATCTGTCATTCTGCCCCTGAACAGGCAGTTAACCCACTGTTCCCAGGCCGTCATTGAAAATAAGAATTTGTTCTTAACTGACTTGCCTGGTTAAATGAAGGTAAAAAATGGATGACATCCGGTTTTACTCTTTTTGAAGTACTTTCCATTGTCTTGATTTAAATTTCTCTCCGGTGAACGGAGAAATCTTCTTTATGTCTGTCTGTGTGTATTTAAGGCATTGTATGTTTACTAAAAGGCTTGGTCCACATGTTCAGGGCCATCTTTCACGTGCAATTGGCATTGGACCATGGGAGATGGGGCACAGTCAACTGCAGAAAACCCAGCTGCATTCACAGGAACTTTATATTTCCTTCCAATTCCGTCTGATCGGTATCAGCCATTCCACGAAGAGTGGGTCCGTGTGGGAAACGTAGAAGGGTTCGAGGATTCGATTTAAATTTGCAGGCCCCAGAACCACATCCCCAATGCAATGCCTTTATTACAGTACAAGAATGAGGGCCACTTTACGCACAATTAGGTTTCAATTTGAACACCCATCACCACTGCCACTAGTTGAACTTTAGGCCCAAAGGAGACATGTTCACACAAAAACTCTTTATTTCCTCCATAGATTTTTGACTGAGTCCTAGATTAGAATAGTGTTTATCAGAGATGCGTCCCAAATGGCTCCCTATGCCATATAGAGTGCACTTTCGACCAGAGTCCCATGGACCCTGATCTAAAGTGGTGCACTATATAGGGAATAGGGTGCCATTTGGGACACAAGCAATGTATTTGCTCTAGTGAGGCAGCACCGTGGCAGATGTGGGTTCAAATAGTCTTTGTTTTCTTTTATACTTAAAATGTGCTTGATTGAGCTTGCCTGACGCAATGGAACTAATGGGACAGTTATGAAAGTGCAAACCCTGACCATCTGGCACTACAGGCAGGATTAATCGAACCCTCAAAAGTGTCAGGGCAGACAACTTTGTTAGGTGCACCTGAGAGGGATAGCCTAGTGCAAAGCTTGTGGACACAACTTCCAGGCCAACTTGCTCCCTTCAACTAAGTAACCTTATTAATACTATATACTTTACATCCATGATAAGTGCAAAGGTTTAGTGCACAACGTCTTAGATCGTGTTAGATAGTGCAGAAGATAATTGCTTTCTATGCCTCTGTAAGCTGTACACTGATGTAAGCAGGATATCTACCATACCTTGCTTATTGTGCCTGGACTTCACTGAAATTACCAAAAGATTCATGAGGCTAACATTGGTTTCTCATTTATTATGTATTTACCAATCATAAAAATGCCATTAGAAATATATATTATTAACATTTCTCCCACAGAACCTATAGTTTGCCTTGTTGACCTTGATGAAAAAAAAGTTTTTTCCTATGGCTAAGGTGTTACGGATGTCATGATTGACAATGAATTGAGCTGTGAAGCATGTTTTATGTATGTGAAGTGAAGGAGCTAACACTAGGATACAATATCACACATTTTTTCAAACATACGCATTGTAGTACACACCTTCCCCTGGATGTATTCGCTGTTGATACTGTTTACATAAAATGGCAATTTTAGAGCATGAAAAGTGATAAATACAGTATAAATTGATGTGCATCTGTCACGTCTGCTCCAGCTCTTCCCTCCCCTTGGCGCTTGAAGACACCAGGTTGACCTGCATCACACACTCTTGCCATCCATCCCGCACACCTGCCTTCCCTCATCAAGCGCATCAGTGTTATTGGACTCACCTAGACTCACTTATCACCTGTTCATTTCCTCCCCTATATTTGTCATTTCCCCAGCTCTGTTCCCTACTGCTGCATTTTATTGTTTTGGTCTTTAGTATTACTTTGCTGAAGTTGTTACAGTCTTGTTCCATGTATGTTCTTTATTACATTTTTACTCCATGTACTCTGCTTCGTCTCTCCAGCGTCATCCCATGTGACAGAATACAGCAGCCATACATATGAAGCATTGAGGAGTACTAGCGCTCGGTTGAGTGTGGTGGCATCGGGTCTGGGTTGCCACCGATGGAACCGAGGGTGCCAAGCCAGCTTGGTGGACTTCCATGCCCTAGTTGGCTCAAGATGTTTCTTTGCCCCGGTTGACTCAGATGGTGCCCATCCCACGTCGGGCCTCAGACGGATCAGTCAGTTCTTGTTTCGCCCAGCCGGTCCAGTTTTTTTTGTCTTTTGTTTTGTTGGTGACGCCGGGTTGGATTCCGCCACCGATGGAACCGGGGTGCCTAAATCCAGCCCGTCGGGCTTCCACTTCCTGGCTGGCTCAAAGGTTTCCTTGCCTCGGTTGGCTCGGCGGCTTCCCATCGCACGTCACTCTTCACCGGATCATCAGGCTCCCTCTACAGCGGGATCGACAGGCGTCTTGCCTTAGCCGCATCGTCAGGCTCCCATGCTTCAGCCGGCTCGCCAAGCTCTCACGATCCTGCCGGTTCGTCGGGCCGGTCTCGGCCGGTTCCGCCCTGCTGGAAGTTGGGTGGCTCCTCAACAGGGGGGTACTGTCATGTTTGCTCCCGCTCTTCCCTCCCCCTGCCACTAGAGGGCGCCAGGTTGCCCTGCATCACGCACTCCTGCCATCCATCACGCACACCTGCCCTCCTCGTCACGCGCATCAGCATTATTAGACTCACCTGGACTCACTTATCACCTGTTAATTTCCTCCCCTATATTTGTCAGTTCCCCAGCTCTGTTCCCTGCTGCTGCATTGTATTGTTTTTTTGTCTTTAGTATTAGTTCGCTGACGCTGTTACTGTCTCATTCCATGTTTGTTCTTTATTAAATGTTTTACTCCCCTTACCTGTTTTCGTCTCTCTAAAGTCATCCCATGTGACAGCATCACTTTTCAAGTATTCAGTTGATCCTCTTTCTTTGATAAGAGGCAGACCTTTAGCACTCTAGCAAAACATACATCTAGGCCTAATGTATGTAGATAAACACACACTTTTTATTTTGATCATTTGCGATTTATAGAAGTGTTTCTTTCACATCAGCTCAAGCAGTCCTTTTCAGGTAACCTCAATATAGTCTCTTGTAATTGACATTCAGCATATTCAGTCTTTTTGGCCTGTTTCTCAAGAAATTAAGTGATTATGAATGAAAGAATTACATTATCTAAAGATTTCTCCCCAGATAAGCAAATAAACGAGCATTGGTTTAGCTTCCTAAAATGGTGGTCTTTCTTCTGCTTGTCCTCTTCAGCTTCAGCCATTGTAACCTTATAACGTGCTGTTTGGAAAGCAATTACGACAGTGTCTGCCGTCTCATCACAGTGCCCGACCAAAATTAAGACTATTTTTCTATTCCTCTTCCTGAAAAATGTAAAGCATAGAAGCAGAGTTTTTTACTCTTGGCTCTGCAGGCGGTGAAATCTCACCAACACATGCCAATGCCAGTTGAATAATTCAGAGGGCCGGGACAATGAAAGAGAGGAAAGATTTATCAAATAACATAAGTTTCAATATTTTAGCAATTTGCTGGAGACGCATCATGTCTCCGGGTCTCGTTCACGCAGTGGGAGGTCAAATGCATGCTCGGGAGTCCTGGAGATGTTTAACTTATTCGATATAGGGGCGCTCTTTTAATTTTTTGATAAAAAAAAGTTCCCGTTTTAAACAAGATATTTTGTCACGAAAAGATGCTCGACTATGCATATAATTGACAGCTTTGGAAAGAAAACACTCTGACGTTTCCAAAACTGTGTTCCAATGTCTCCTTATATGGCTGTGAATGCGCCAGGAATGAGCCTACACTTTCTGTCGTTTCCCCAAGGTGTCTGCAGCATTGTGATGTATTTGTAGGCATATCATTGGAAGATTGACCATGAGAGACTACATTTACCAGGTGTCCGCTTGGTGTCCTCCGTCGAAATTATTGCGCAATCTCCAGCTGCGTCCACTTTTCCATTTGGTTCAGAGGAGAAAGGCAACTGCCACGAATGATTTATCATCGATTAGATATGTGAAAAACACCTTGAGGATTGATTCTAAACAACGTTTGCCATATTTCTGTCAATATTATGGAGTTAATTTGGAAAAAAGTTTGGCGTTGTAATGACTGAATTTTCGGGTTTTCTTCTTAGCCAAACGTGATGAACAAAACTGAGTGATTTTTCCTACACAAATAATATTTTTGGAAAAACTGAACATTTGCTATCTAACTGAGAGTCTCCTCATTGAAAACATCCGAAGTTCTTCAAAGGTAAATGATTTTATTTGAATGCTTTTCTTGTTTTTGTGAAAATGTTGCCTGCTGAATGCTAGGCTTAATGCTATGCTAGCTATCAATACTCTTACACAAATGCTTGTGTAGCTATGGTTGAAAAGCATATTTTGAAAATCTGAGATGACAGTGTTGTTAACAAAAGGCTAAGCTTGTGAGCCAATATATTTATTTCATTTCATTTGCGATTTTCATGAATAGTTAACGTTGCGTTATGCCTATGAGCTTGAGGCTATGATTACGCTCCCGGATACGGGATTGCACGACGCTAGATGTTAAGCAAAGTGCGGGCTAATGATGTCCTTAAACTTTGATCCAATCAGGAAACAGGCAATAAACAGCTAAGACTTCGCCTTCCATCCCTCAGCGTATTTTTGGTGAATGATAATATGTCCTTCAATAAGGACAATGCTATTTTATAAGACAAATCGGTGTAAGATTTCTTAGAGGCAATCTGCAATTTAAAAGTCCAAACATTTATGTACCAATCACAGATTCCCTTTTTAATGTTACAGTATATTTAACACAAGATAGGTTTGAAGTGTCTATCACCCATTTACCTGACAAAGTCACTGACCATCACTGACCAAAAGCTTAGCAAATAAAACTCTGAAATTGCATCTGATTGAAGTGTGCAGAAACCAATCAACTTTGCCATCGACACAAAAGCCATTACTATGCAAATTACAGTGATTTATTATGCTTTTATACGCCAAAGATGGGATGTGCATTTGAAAAACCATGTGCAGCCATATGACCTTGTGTCCAAATAAAAACACTATTATTCAATGATGTCTGGAATGATTTAAATGGTAATGGTCATTAGAAAAACAACTGAGGTTTGGAACAGCCAGTCCTTTTAGCCCTAGATAAGAACAGTTGCCTATGTGGTAATGTGTAAACATTGACGTGAACATCAAGCATTGATATGCCATGAACAATTAATGGATTATGTGTTGTGTGGAGACAGGTGGTATTTTGGCAACAACACCTGCTACAATATCACTAACATTGAGACTTACGTACATGTGCTAGCCTAATGGGCCTGTTGTCCACTAGCACCTGAAGTATGGTTTACAGGAACACATTTATGTTAGAAGCTGGAGTAGAAAGTTCCCTCACCAAATGGTGCAAGTGGTCGCTGAGTGTCCAGGCACAGCATTCCCTAAGCCCTGACTTGGGAACAGCTCCAGTATTCCGCCTTTTTTAACCCTCACATGCAGTATAGAAACTCCAGAGCTGTCCCTAGGGTCAGTGTTCCAGCTACAGCTGCATTCATGTGCTACAATGAGATGTGTACTTCAGGCGTACCTTTTCTGATGCCAAACCCCTCCAGTCCTCTGGGTGTGTGCATGTGATCTCCCATTTCAGCACACCTAAGCAAATTTACTCCCAGACAAGCCTGACCAATCTATCTGTTCTGTGGTGGGCTGTGGTTGATACACTGGCATGGCCCGGCTCCAAGCTAATATCTGAATCAGACAGTTGAATGTGGTAATGAAAGACATTCTGCTTTTTGTATTATTCTGTTATCACTAAGGCATTTTACTGGAATGAAGTGAAATCCATTCTGTGAAAATGTCCTAATATACATGGTTGAATTCGGGAAAACTTTGAACATTGAGATACTAAACACATGACAGATCAGAAGCATAGTATATAAAGGAGGGAAAGAGATTGGGTTTTATGCCAGAAGTTAATAGTTTTCTGTAGAAAGACAGATGGCTTTGTAATGTGTTGGGTGGACAGGAGGAATTCACAGGATTGCTATAGAGGAAGTGTATGGACATCTGTGGATTAGGTGAAGGAGGGGTTGAGGTCAGGATGTCAGGTCAGATCCCCTGAAGGGAGAAATTACGGTTTATTATCCTATTACCCTCTTCCTGTCGAACCATAAAATGTAAGGATTAGCGAGGAGCAGGGGTGCCTAAAGTAGAATATATATGTAGTGGTGGAAACATGTCTTTGTCTGAATACAGTGGTGTCCCTTTGGGAAGAATTAAACTTAGTAAATCTTGAAACTCCCCATCCCGGATCCGGGATCGTGACTAAAGCCTCAGGCTCATTAGCATAACGCAACGTTAACGATTTCTGAAAATCGCTAATAAAATGAAAATAATGCGCCTACTCTCAAGCTTAGCCTTTTCTTAACAACACTGTCATCTCAGATTTTCAAAATATGCTTTTGAACCATAGCAATTCACTAATTTGTGTAAGAGTATGCTAAGCTAGCTTAGCATTTTGAGTAGCATTTAGCACGCAACATTTTCACAAAAACCAGATAACCAAATAAATAAAATCATTTACCTTTGAAGAGCTTCGGATGTTTTCAATGAGGAGACTCTCAGTTACATAGCAAATGTGCAGTTTTTCCTGAAAGCGTCTTTGTGTAGGAGAAATCGCTCCGTTTTGTACATCACATTTGGCTACGAAACGAACCGAAAATTCAGTCACCTATGACTCATAGTAACTGAGATGACTCAT
>NW_027001484.1:0-7416 GCF_036934945.1 Oncorhynchus masou masou
TAAAGTAGCCTGAAGCTTGAAAGGGTTTAGAGTAGAGTAGGAGGCCACCTCTTCAGAGCAGGTGAAGCCTGAGGATAGGTGAGAGACGGGGTCAAAACAGACCTGGGTTCAAGTACTATTAGAAATCATTTCAAATACTTAATCTGTGCTTGATTGAGCATGCCTGGCTTAATGGAACCAATCGAATAGTTACTCCCAAACACTGCAAAACCCGCCCATCTGACACGTCAGGCAAGCTAATGCAAACCTTCCTGTAAATATTGTAGTAACCATGACTTGCATATTTGGGGGCGGCAGGGTAGCCTAGTGGTTAGAGCATTGGACTAGTAACCGAAAGGTTGCAAGTTCGAATCCCTGAGCTGACAAGGTACAAATCTGTCGTTATGCCCCTGAACAGGCAGTTAACCCACTGTTCATAGGCCGTTCATATATACAGGTGTACTGAAAATAAGAATTTGTTCTTAACTGACTTGCCTGGTTAAATAGAGGTATAAATAATAATAGTATTACAATGACTTACATATTCACTTTTACAGCAGTCAGTCCCATTGGTGGTAGGAGTATCAACAGGGTCTGGCTGGACATTGGTGGCCTGCCCATTCCCAGTTCCGTCCTTCTGCTTTCTCCTTTGGCGACGGGCGGAGGGTTAGCGCCTCCCTCCCCAGGCAGCGCCACCTCCCCTACTCCTAGAGCCTCCTCTTTGTAGCGCTTCATGAAGACAGACATGGCCTGGAGCTGGTGGAAGAAACAAGGCCAACGATGGGAAATAAATGTTCTGTCTATGAGATGTGTGTATTCTATCTATACTATGATCTAATGAATGTAATGTTTATTACTGCTCGTGAAGCTTAATATTTATTCATTAAATAACAATTCATGTCAAATGTATGTTAAAAGAAACAATGGTGTCTTTCAAAGGTTCTTCATATGAAATCACGTCTGTTACAGGTGTGTGAGGTTTGAAACTAAGAACAGGTTGAAGAGATGGAGCACACTATCAAACATGTGGACAAATCCAAAAAATAGAGGATTTATTTATTTGGACAAATAGTGAATCAAATCAAAATCTAACCTGATCCTCTGGTAGTGGCCCGTGGCACTGGGAGGGGTCCTGGTCGTAGACAGGTAGCTGTCTCATCAGCTGCCTGCGCCGTGTACATCGCTCCCTCAGTCCCTGCTACAGGACGCTTGTCTTCTGGGAGCAACTCCATATACAGCATGGCCTGGAAAGGAGAGAGCGAGAGACATAGGTGGGGACAGAGAGAGGGAGTAAGAAGAGAGAGAGGCCGTAAATCTTAAACCACCCCCTCGCTCATATCAACTCGCTCTGAGGAGCTCCATTAATTCATCACTTTTGGGACACACACCTGACTTGAATGACGCAATTCCTGTTCCACGTTTAAATAATAAAACAAAATCATGAAATCCCCCCTCCCGTCGTTTTACAAGATGTACACTGAGTCAAACATTAGTGGAATCACCTTCCTCATTTTGAGTTGCACTGGCAACAATAGCACAAAATCGAACATGTCCAGACAAGTGTGTTGCTGTGTGTCGCTGTGTGTCGCTGTGTGTTACTGTTAGGAGCTGGGTAAAATACTGTATTTTGCTTCAGCTAAACGGTACAGTTTCATCTTTGATTGGTTCTGTTCGTTAAAAATAAGGACTGTAGTCAGCAGCAGCTAAAAGTGGCTTTGGGACCTGAGATTGGTTCCTTTAACATGAGAAAAGCCTTTTAAAAAAACTAACTGTGCTGCACCCTACGGCGGCACCTAAACAGCAACCTATTCCCTACGTGGTGAACGACTTTAGACCAGGGCCTTATGGGAGACAAGTGCCGTGTTCCCCCAATCCCGGTAGTGGAGAAACACAACCTCTAGTTCAGTGGTTCCTAACCTTTAAAATCAGTTACTGTACCTCCAACTGAATTTTGCTCTGCCGATTTTACCCCCCCCTTACCCCCTGTGGTTAGACCAAGTGCCCCTAATCGACAGGGTCCCTGTTAGGGAACAGAGCACAGAGAGAACCATTCATACTCGTAGTTCTCCGAGGCCCACCTCCTGTGCTGCCCCATACACACCCACACACAGCAGACCGCATTACCCACGCTGCAACACTGCCTCGTTGTTATTAACAGAGCAGCCTTTATGGGTGATGTTTAACACCACCACTTTAAGAGCAGTTTAACTAGCGTTAAGACAAATAAAACCTCTTGGCAGACATTTTTATTTATTGGGGGGGAAGCACGCACACACACATTCCAGAGCGGTTCCAGTGCTGGCCAATCAGCTAACCCTCACAGTGCTGTGAGAGAGCTGGGGGACCATCACTCTCCCCTTCAGCCTTCAGGCTGCTGTCAACACAATGTTGCCTCATAGCAGAGCCTTCCATCCCTACCTCCTAATCAAGCCAACCACCACGACTATTGGGCCTGCCAAACCACAGCTGTGACCTAGGACAACCCTGCTTCTCTTCTGTCAGCACTCTGTGTCCTGGCACACCACTCTATTCCTCTTCTCTCCATCTCTAACAAAAACGTATCTAGCTAGTCTCTCAAAACAGCCAATCATCCTTCATCTCTCCCCTAATAACAGATGTCAAACACATTCCTAACAGCCTCTGTAAATAGTAAACGTCTGTCAGCAAACCCAATGTGACTGAGGTTCTCTTTGTTTTCTCTTTGCACATCTAGGATGGATAGGTGGGCTACAGCGCTCTTTAAGGGGTAAGCTCTGCTCACCACTCTGTCTGCCTCACACTCTACAATCCTGGAGTAAAGCTCACCACTCATGCCTGTCATTAGTGTGTCCTGATGAAGGATTCCTGGAAGGCCAGCCCTGGCTTGAAGAGCATGAGGGAGACAGGCAGGAGAGAGAGGCCACACACACACACACACACACACACACAGGCTTTAGCAGGCTGGATCCTGCCTCATACAACTGAGGTATTCTTATAGAGAGACCACTAATATTCACTGTACCACTAACAGAAATATACATCAGCTGTACCGTGTCAGAAAAAAAAGCATAGCAAAGACTAAGATCATATTACAGATGAAATGAAACTCAATCCGATGTAGTTCTGTTGTGTAGGTCAGACTAGGTGATGCGGAGCCCATTCTACAGTTGGAACATTAAGGTTTTTACAACATTCTATAGCAGCCATGTTAGCTCCCCCAGTGGTATAAAGTACTTACGTAGTACTTCAAAGTATTTTTTTACTTAAGTAGTTTTGTAAGGGTATCTGTCAGGGAAGTTTCGAACTAGTCACCTTTTGGTGACATTCTCCGCCATTAAAAAAAAGGTGATCTTGGTCATTCGTGCCAAATCCCATGAGAAGGGGGGGGGGCTTTGGATCACTACTGGCTGTAGCGAATGAGTGATGCGTTTGGATCACTACTGGCTGTATCCAAGGCTCAGCCAAATAGATTTACATAACAACGAATGCAGCACACGACTGAAGAGAGAAGAGACAACCGATGTGCTAGTTACAGCATCAGGGCTCGCTCTGGAAAGACAGCTTGTCAATTACAGCAACGCGTCCCCTGAACGATAACGGAGAGGTAGGTGAGATGCCTGACCACGGAGGCCAGGGGTGAGAAGGTGATGAACCATACTTCATGAGCTGTAACCCGAAAAACAACTGGCATTTGGAAAGTTTGAGGTGAGAATTGTTAGGCATCTTGCTAGCTAGATTGCATTCTCCGTTAGCTAGCCAGAGAAATGTTGATCAACATCAGCCAACTTAACTGATCAAATACTTGAGTTTATGGTGTATATAACAGGGTACTTTATCCACCACTGAGCTCCCCATTAACATTAAATGGGGAATATAAAAAACATGCTACGTACCCGAATGTATAGAATGGAAACAAATATGCTACGTACCTGAATAAGAAGAAAACAAACATGCTAGATATTCAGGTACGTAGTATGTTCTCTTCTTATTCAGGTACATAGCATAAGCAGAAAAAACAAACATGCTACGTAACTAAATATCTAGAATAAGAAGAAAAGAGCCGAACTCTAAAAATATGTCTCTGTGGTGATGGTGGCTGTGGACAGACCATCAGTTCTGACTGACTAAAGGAGGGAAATGCCTGGAACCGTATTGACCTCTACAACATCACACCTCAATGCTGCCTCTGGCTGAGGCTCACTGTGCTGTTAAAGTCAGGTCCTAATCTGGAAGAGAGCAAATCTTTAATGGAGCTCTTTAAAAATGTAGGAGCTGGACCAGGTCCAACCAGGCCTTTTGTCCACAGGGACCCTTGAGGCCTCGTGTCAGAGCAGAGAGGAGCGCGTTAGCAGGACAGAAAGACATAAGGTCTGGAAATCAACCTTGTGATTCTTCCGTCGGCTGACATGCAGGAAGTGTGCCCACTGCGTCAGGGTGAACCGCCCCCCTCCCTCCCCTCTCAGGGGGACGTGGAACTATTATTTAATTTCAGCTGCTGTGGCTTTCCTTCCCTCTTTCCTTCCCTCTTTCCTTCCCGAGTGCCAGAATGAGACAGGCGTCTGTCCTCCACCATGGAATTTAAATTCAATGCAGTAAAACTACGCACTTTTACTAACTTAATCCAACAGGGAAAGTGGTCTCCCTTCCTCCCTCCTCCCCTTCCTCCCTCCTCCCCTTCCTCCCTCCTCCCCTTCCTCCTTCCTCCCTCCCTTCCCTCCTTCCTCCCTCCCCTTCCTTCCTTCCTCCCCTCCCTTCCTCCTTCCTCCCCTCCCTTCCTCCTTCCTCCCTCCCTTCCTCCCTCCTTCCTCCCCATCCCTCCCCTTCCTCCCTCCTCCCTCCCCTTCCTCCCTCCTCCCTCCTCCCTCCCCCTCACCAGTTTCTGTGTGAGTCCTGGCGGTGCCCAGTCGTAGGTGATGGTGTTGAAGGTGGGGTCCTTCCTGGACACCACAGGGTTGGTGATGACCATACGGTTACGTTTGTACACTCGGATGCCCTTCACCTGTTACACAGTGGAAATGGATTTATGGCCTTGGGTGGTCAGAGGTCTAAACTGATGGCTCCAGAATTCCCACGCCGACCCTATTTCTCCTCTATCCTTCATGTCTCTCTAATCCAGGCTTGGGTTAACTCCTCAAGGGGGGGGGGGGCTGACTGCGGTCACTTTTTATCCCCAGTTAACACACCCGAACTCCAATAATCAATAATCGTGTTTCTTTTAGTTAAACATACAAATAGTTTTTTAAATCAGGTGTGTTTGCTAGGGATGGGAGATACCAATCAGACAACACACCACCGAGGACTGGAATTACCCATACCTGCTCTATTCTATCCAATAAAATATTTATTTGATGAAGTCCCATTGACGTCTTTTACCAGGGATGCAGAACATCCTTGAAGATGTGA
Organism: Oncorhynchus masou masou; assembly: GCF_036934945.1. Taxonomy (NCBI): domain Eukaryota; kingdom Metazoa; phylum Chordata; class Actinopteri; order Salmoniformes; family Salmonidae; genus Oncorhynchus; species Oncorhynchus masou. Next base: position 5,362 of record NW_027001484.1, read on the forward strand.
AATGCAGTGAATCCACCTGAATTGTTGGTTTTTGAAAATGTTCAAAAGCATCAAATCAAAAGACCACCTTGGCTGTCAGGTGGACGTATTTGGAGTTGGCGAGGAGACGACCCATCTTGTGATCGTCCTCCAGGTCTGAGCGGTGACCGTGGTCTTCCACACCGCAGCCACACTGGGTACAGGCTTTTCTGGAGGCAGAGAATAGGTCACATGAAAAGGTAGAGTCATCCATGGTCTGGACACCCTGCATGCTTTCCTGATTGGGGGGGGGGGCAGGGCTGAACCGATCAGGGCAGAGTAGAATAGAACAGAGTAGAACACGGCAGGGCAGAGTAGAATAGAACAGAGTAGAACACGGCAGGGCAGAGTAGAATAGAACAGAGTAGAACACGGCAGGGCAGGGCAGAACACGGCAGGGCAGGGCAGAACACGGCAGAGCAGAGCAGAACACGGCAGGGCAGGACACGGCAGGGCAGAGCAGAACACGGCAGAGCAGAGCAGTACACGGCAGGGCAGAGCAGAACACGGCAGGGCAGAGCAGAACACGGCAGGGCAGAGCAGAACACGGCAGAGCAGAGCAGAACACGGCAGGGCAGAGCAGAACACGGCAGAGCAGAGCAGAACACGGCAGAGCAGAGCAGAACACGGCAGAGCAGAGCAGAACACGGCAGAGCAGAGCAGAACACGGCAGAGCAGAGCAGAACACGGCAGAGCAGAGCAGAACACGGCAGGGCAGAGCAGAACACGGCAGAGCAGAGCAGAACACGGCAGGGCAGAGCAGAACACGGCAGAGCAGAGCAGAACACGGCAGGGCAGAGGCAGAACACGGCAGAGCAGAGCAGAACACGGCAGGGCAGGGCAGAACACGGCAGGGCAGAGGCAGAACACGGCAGGGCAGAGCAGAACACGGCAGGGCAGGGCAGAACACGGCAGGGCAGGGCAGAACACGGCAGAGCAGAGCAGAACACGGCAGGGCAGGGCAGAACACGGCAGGGCAGGGCAGAACACGGCAGGGCAGGGCAGGACACGGCAGGGCAGGGCAGGACGGCAGGGCAGGGCAGGACGGCAGGGCAGGGCAGAACACGGCAGGGCAGGGCAGAACACGGCAGAGCAGAGCAGAACACGGCAGGGCAGGACACGGCAGGGCAGGGCAGAACACGGCAGGGCAGGGCAGAACACGGCAGGGCAGGGCAGGGCAGGACAGAACAGGGCAGGGCAGGACACGGCAGGGCAGAGCAGGACACGGCAGGGCAGAGCAGGACACGGCAGGGCAGAGCAGGACACGGCAGAGCAGAGCAGGACACGGCAGGGCAGAACACGGCAGGGCAGAGCAGAGCAGGGCAGAGCAGAGCAGGACACGGCAGAGCAGAGCAGGACACGGCAGAGCAGAGCAGGACACGGCAGGGCAGAGCAGGACACGGCAGAGCAGAGCAGAACACGGCAGAGCAGAGCAGAACACGGCAGAGCAGAGCACGGCAGGGCAGAGCAGAACACGGCAGGGCAGAACAGAACAGAACACGGCAGGGCAGAACACGGCAGGGCAGAGCAGAACACGGCAGGGCAGAGCAGAACACGGCAGGGCAGAGCAGAACAGAACACGGCAGGGCAGAGCAGAACACGGCAGGGGAGAGCAGAACACGGCAGGGGAGAGCAGAACACGGCAGGGGAGAGCAGAACACGGCAGGGAGAGCAGAACACGGCAGGGCAGAACAGAACACGGCAGAGCAGAACACGGCAGGGCAGAGCAGAACACGGCAGGGCAGAGCAGAACAGAACACGGCAGGGCAGAGCAGAACACGGCAGGGGAGAGCAGAACACGGCAGGGCAGAGCAGAACACGGCAGGGCAGAGCAGAACACGGCAGGGCAGAGCAGAACACGGCAGGGCAGAGCAGAACACGGCAGGGCAGGGGCAGAACACGGCAGGGCAGAACACGGCAGGGCAGAGCAGAACAGGGCAGGGCAGGGCAGAACACGGCAGGGCAGAACACGGCAGGGCAGGGCAGAACACGGCAGGGCAGAACACGGCAGGGCAGAGCAGAACAGGGCAGGGCAGA
>NW_027001485.1:0-7415 GCF_036934945.1 Oncorhynchus masou masou
ACTGTTCACTACTATATACACACTGAACTACTACTGTAATGACTGTTCACTACTATATACACACTGAACTACTACTGTAACGACTGTTCACTACTATATACACACTGAACTACTACTGTAACGACTGTTCACTACTATATACACACTGAACTACTACTGTAACGACTGTTCACTACTATATACACACTGAACTACTACTGTAACGACTGTTCACTACTATATACACACTGAACTACTACTGTAATGACTGTTCTACTATATACACACTGAACTACTACTGTAACGACTGTTCACTACTATATACACACTGAACTACTACTGTAACGACTGTTCACTACTATATACACACTGAACTACTACTGTAACGACTGTTCTACTATATACACACTGAACTACTACTGTAACGACTGTTCTACTATATACACACTGAACTACTACTGTAACGACTGTTCACTACTATATACACACTGAACTACTACTGTAATGACTGTTCTACTATATACACACTGAACTACTACTGTAATGACTGTTCTACTATATACACACTGAACTACTACTGTAATGACTGTTCACTACTATATACACACTGAACTACTACTGTAATGACTGTTCACTACTATATACACACTGAACTACTACTGTAATGACTGTTCACTACTATATACACACTGAACTACTACTGTAATGACTGTTCACTACTATATACACACTGAACTACTACTGTAATGACTGTTCACTACTATATACACACTGAACTACTACTGTAATGACTGTTCTACTATATACACACTGAACTACTACTGTAACGACTGTTCACTACTATATACACACTGAACTACTACTGTAACGACTGTTCACTACTATATACACACTGAACTACTACTGTAATGACTGTTCTACTATATACACACTGAACTACTACTGTAACGACTGTTCACTACTATATACACACTGAACTACTACTGTAATGACTGTTCACTACTATATACACACTGAACTACTAGCAGCGACTGTTCTATATACACACTGAACTACTACTGTATTATTTATTACTATATACACGCGAACTACCTGCGCAATGACTGTTCTACTATATACACGCACCGAACCACTACTGTGACTGTTCACTACTATACACACTGAACTTTACTATAACGACTGTTCACTACTATATACACACTGAACCTACTGTAGCACTATATTTCACTACTTTAATGACTGTTCCTACACACTGAACTACTACTGTAATGACTGTTCTACTATATACACACTGAACTACTACTGCAGCGACTGTTCACTACTATATACACACTGAACTACTACTGTAACGACTGTTCACTACTATATACACACTGAACTACTACTGTAGCGACTGTTCACTACTATATACACACTGAACGCTACTACTGTAACGACTGTTCACTACTGATACTACTATATACACACTGAACTACTACTGTAATGACTGTTCTACTATATACACACTGAACTACTACTGTAATGACTGATTCACTACTACATACACACTGATCTACTACTGTAATGACTGTTCTACTATATACACACTGAACTACTACTGTAATGACCTACTATATACACACTGAACTACTACTGTAATAATTGTTCACTACTATGCCACACACTGAACTGCTAATGACTGTTCTACTATATACGCCTGTTTACTACTGTCGCGACTGTTCCTATGCCTTGCTGAACTACTATATAACGACTGTTCACTCACTATATACACACTGAACTACTACTATGCGGCTATTCACTGTATATACACACTGAACTACTACTGTAACGACTGTTCACTACTATATACACACTGAACTACTACTGTCGACTGTTCATTACTATATACACACTGAACTACTACTGTACGACTGTTCACTTCTATATAATAATTGAACTACTACTGTAACGACTGTTCCTACTATATACACACTGAACTACTACTGTAATGACTGTTCACTACTATATACACACTGAACTACTACTGTAATGACTGTTCTACTATATACACACTGAACTACTACTGTAATGACTGTTCACTACTATATACACACTGAACTACTACTGTAATGACTGTTCACTACTATATACACACTGAACTACTACTGTAATGACTGTTCTACTATATACACACTGAACTACTACTGTAACGACTGTTCACTACTATATACACACTGAACTACTACTGTAATGACTGTTCACTACTATATACACACTGAACTACTACTGTAACGACTGTTCACTACTATATACACACTGAACTACTACTGTAACGACTGTTCACTACTATATACACACTGAACTACTACTGTAATGACTGTTCACTACTATATACACACTGAACTACTACTGTAATGACTGTTCACTACTATATACACACTGAACTACTACTGTAACGACTGTTCACTACTATATACACACTGAACTACTACTGTAATGACTGTTCACTACTATATACACACTGAACTACTACTGTAATGACTGTTCTACTATATACACACTGAACTACTACTGTAACGACTGTTCACTACTATATACACACTGAACTACTACTGTAACGACTGTTCACTACTATATACACACTGAACTACTACTGTAACGACTGTTCACTACTATATACACACTGAACTACTACTGTAATGACTGTTCTACTATATACACACTGAACTACTACTGTAATGACTGTTCACTACTATATACACACTGAACTACTACTGTAACGACTGTTCTACTATATACACACTGAACTACTACTGTAATGACTGTTCTACTATATACACACTGAACTACTGCTGTAATGACTGTTCTACTATATACACACTGAACTACTACTGTAACGACTGTTCACTACTATATACACACTGAACTACTACTGTAATGACTGTTCACTACTATATACACACTGAACTACTACTGTAATGACTGTTCTACTATATACACACTGAACTACTACTGTAACGACTGTTCACTACTATATACACACTGAACTACTACTGTAACGACTGTTCACTACTATATACACACTGAACTACTACTGTAATGACTGTTCACTACTATATACACACTGAACTACTACTGTAATGACTGTTCTACTATATACACACTGAACTACTACTGTAATGACTGTTCACTACTATATACACACTGAACTACTACTGTAATGACTGTTCTACTATATACACACTGAACTACTACTGTAATGACTGTTCACTACTATATACACACTGAACTACTACTGTAATGACTGTTCACTACTATATACACACTGAACTACTACTGTAATGACTGTTCACTACTATATACACACTGAACTACTACTGTAATGACTGTTCTACTATATACACACTGAACTACTACTGTAACGACTGTTCACTACTATATACACACTGAACTACTACTGTAACGACTGTTCACTACTATATACACACTGAACTACTACTGTAACGACTGTTCACTACTATATACACACTGAACTACTACTGTAATGACTGTTACTACTATATACACACTGAACTACTACTGTAATGACTGTTCACTACTATATACACACTGAACTACTACTGTAACGACTGTTCACTACTATATACACACTGAACTACTACTGTAACGACTGTTCACTACTATATACACACTGAACTACTACTGTGATGACTGTTCACTACTATATACACACTGAACTACTACTGTAATGACTGTTCACTACTATATACACACTGGACTACTACTGTAATGACTGTTCTACTATATACACACTGAACTACTACTGTAATGACTGTTCTACTATATACACACTGAACTACTACTGTAATGACTGTTCACTACTATATACACACTGAACTACTACTGTAATGACTGTTCACTACTATATACACACTGAACTACTACTGTAACGACTGTTCACTACTATATACACACTGAACTACTACTGTAATGACTGTTCTACTATATACACACTGAACTACTACTGTAACGACTGTTCTACTATATACACACTGAACTACTACTGTAACGACTGTTCACTACTATATACACACTGAACTACTACTGTAACGACTGTTCACTACTATATACACACTGAACTACTACTGTAATGACTGTTCACTACTATATACACACTGAACTACTACTGTAATGACTGTTCTACTATATACACACTGAACTACTACTGTAACGACTGTTCACTACTATATACACACTGAACTACTACTGTAACGACTGTTCACTACTATATACACACTGAACTACTACTGTAACGACTGTTCTACTATATACACACTGAACTACTACTGTAATGACTGTTCACTACTATATACACACTGAACTACTACTGTAATGACTGTTCTACTATATACACACTGAACTACTACTGTAATGACTGTTCACTACTATATACACACTGAACTACTACTGTAATGACTGTTCTACTATATACACACTGAACTACTACTGTAATGACTGTTCACTACTATATACACACTGAACTACTACTGTAACGACTGTTCACTACTATATACACACTGAACTACTACTGTAACGACTGTTCACTACTATATACACACTGAACTACTACTGTAACGACTGTTCACTACTATATACACACTGAACTACTACTGTAATGACTGTTCACTACTATATACACACTGAACTACTACTGTAACGACTGTTCACTACTATATACACACTGAACTACTACTGTAACGACTGTTCTACTATATACACACTGAACTACTACTGTAACGACTGTTCACTACTATATACACACTGAACTACTACTGTAATGACTGTTCTACTATATACACACTGAACTACTACTGTAATGACTGTTCACTACTATATACACACTGAACTACTACTGTAACGACTGTTCACTACTATATACACACTGAATTACTACTGTAATGACTGTTCTACTATATACACACTGAACTACTACTGCTTGACTGTTCACTACTATATACACACTGAACTACTACTGTAACGACTGTTCACTACTATATACACACTGAATTACTACTGTAATGACTGTTCTACTATATACACACTGAACTACTACTGTAATGACTGTTCACTCCTATATACACACTGAACTACTACTGTAATGACTGTTTCTACTATATACACTACTGTAATGAACTACTATATACACACTGAACTACTACTGTAACGACTGTTCACTACTATATACACACTGAATTACTACTGTAATGACTGTTCACTACTATATACACACTGAACTACTACTGTAATGACTGTTCACTACTATATACACACTGAACTACTACTGTAATGACTGTTCTACTATATACACACTGAACTACTACTGTGAACTACTACTGTAACGACTGTTCACTACTATATACACACTGAACTACTACTGTAATGACTGTTCTATAATACACACTGAACTACTACTGTAACGACTGTTCACTACTATATACACACTGGAACTACTACTGTAATGGACTGTTCTACTATATACACACTGAACTACTACTGTAATGACTGTTCTACTATATACACACTGAACTACTACTGTAATGACTGTTCTACTATATACACACTGAACTACTACTGTAATGACTGTTCACTACTATATACACACTGATCTACTACTGTAATGACTGTTCTACTACACACTACTACTACACACTGTTCTACTATATACACACTGAACTACTACTGTAATGACTGTTCTACTATATACACTGAACTACTACTGTAATGACTGTTCTACTATATACACACTGAACTACTACTGTAATGACTGTTCACTACTATATACACATTGAACTACTACTGTAACGATCAAGTTCACTACTATATACACACTGAACTACTACTGTAATGACTGTTCTACTATATACACACTGATCTACTTACTGTAACGACCGTTCACTACTATATACACACTGAACTACTACTGTAATGACTGTTCTACTATATACACACTGAACTACTACTGTAATGACTGTTCACTACTATATAGACACTGATCTACTACTGTAATGACTGTTCACTACTGTAATGACTGTTCTACTATATACACACTGAACTACTACTGTAATGACTGTTCTACTATATACACACTGAACTACTACTGTAATGACTGTTCTACTATATACACACTGAACTACTACTGTAATGACTGTTCTACTATATACACACTGAACTACTACTGTAACGACTGTTCTACTATATACACACTGAACTACTACTGTAATGACTATTCTACTATATACACACTGATCTACTACTGTAACGACTGTTCACTACTATATACACACTGAACTACTACTGTAATGACTGTTCTACTATATACACACTGAACTACTACTGTAATGACTGTTCTACTATATACACACTGAACTACTACTGTAACGACTGTTCACTACTATATACACACTGATCTACTACTGTAACGACTGTTCACTACTATATACAAACTGAACTACTACTGTAACGACTGTTTACTACTATATACACACTGAACTACTACTGTATGACTGTTCACTACTATATACACACTGAACTACTACTGTAACAACTGTTCTACTATATACACACTGAACTACTACTGTAACGACTGTTCACTACTATATACACACTGAACTACTACTGTAATGACTGTTCACTACTATATACACACTGAACTACTACTGTAATGACTGTTCTACTATATCTGAACTACTACTGTACTGTTCACTACTATATCTGAACTACTACTGTAATGACTGTTCACTACTATATACACACTGAACTACTACTGTAATGACTGTTCTATATACACTGAACTACTACTGTAATGACTGTTCTACTTTATATACACACTGAACTATCACTGTAACGACTGTCTACCATTATATACACACTGAACTACTACTGTAATGACTGTTCACTACTATATACACACCGAACTACTACTGTAATGACTGTTCTACTATATACACACTGAACTACTACTGTAACGACTGTTCACTACTATATACACACTGAACTACTACTGTAACGACTGTTCACTACTATATACACACTGAACTACTACTGTAATGACTGTTCTACTATATACACACTGAACTACTACTGTAACGACTGTTCACTACTATATACACACTGAACTACTACTGTAACGACTGTTCACTACTATATACACACTGAACTACTACTGTAATGACTGTTCACTACTATATACACACTGAACTACTACTGTAATGACTGTTCTACTATATACACACTGAACTACTACTGTAACGACTGTTCACTACTATATACACACTGAACTACTACTGTAATGACTGTTCACTACTATATACACACTGAACTACTACTGTAATCGACTGTTCTACTATATACACACTGAACTACTACTGTAACGACTGTTCCTATATACACTGAACTAC
>NW_027001486.1:0-7413 GCF_036934945.1 Oncorhynchus masou masou
GCGACTTACAAATTACCAAATAGAAAGACAGAGTCTATAGAAGAACCATAGAGAGACAGAGACTATAGAAGAACCAAATAGACATATAGTCTATAGAAGAACCAAATAGACATATAGTATATATAAGAACCATAGAGAGACAGATTCTATAGAAGAACCATAGAGATACAGAGTCTATAGAAGAACCAAATAGAAAGACAGAGTCTATAGAAGAACCAGAGTGACAGAGACTATAGAATAACTAAATAGACATATAGTCTATAGACAAACTATAGAAGAAGAACCATAGAGAGACAGAGACTATAGAAGAACTAAATAGAAAGACAGAGACTATAGAAGAACCATAGAGAGACAGAGTCTATAGAATAACAAAATTGACAGACCCAAACAGACATATAGTCTATAGAAGAACCAAATAGACATATAGTCTATAGAAGACCCAAATAGACATATAGTCTATAGAAGAACCAAATAGACATATAGTCTATAGAAGAACCAGATAGACATCTAGTCTATAGAATAACTAAATAGACATATAGTCTATAGAAAAACAAAATAGACATATAGTCTATAGAAGAACCAAATAGACATATAGTCTATAGAAGACACATAGAGAGACAGAGTCTATAGAAGAAACATAGAGAGACAGAGTCTATAGAAGAACCATAGAGAGACAGAGACTATAGAATAACCATAGAGAGTCAGAGACAATAGAAGAACCATAGAGAGACAGAGACTATAGAAGAACTAAATAGAAAGACAGAGTCTTTTGAAGAACCAAAGAGAGACAGAGACTATAAAAGAACGAAATAGACATATAGTCTATAGAAGAAACAAATAGACATATAGTCTAAAGAAGAACCAAATAGACATATAGTCTAATTAAGAACCATAGAGAGACAGAGTCTATAGAAGAACCAAATAGACATATATTATATAGAAGAACCATAGAGAGACAGAGTCTATAAAAGAACCAAATAGAAAGACAGAGACTATAGAAGAACCATAGAGAGACAGATACTATAGAAGAACCAAATAGACATATAGTCTATAGAAGAACCAAATAGACATATAGTCTATAGAAGAACCATAGAGAGACAGAGTCTTTAGAAGTACCATAAAGAGACAGAGTCTATAGAAGAACCAAATAGAAAGACAGAGTCCATAGAAGAACCAGAGTGACAGAGACTATAGAATAACTAAATAGACAGAACCAAACAGACATATAGTCTATAGAAGAACCAAATAACCTCCCCACGTCTACCTTTGACTCATTCCTCTCTGCCTCCTTCTTTCCACTCCTCTCCTCTTTTGACCTCACCCTCTCACCTTCCCCCCCTACTCACAAGGCAGGCAATACGCTCGACCTCATCTTTACTAGATGCTGTTCTTCCACTAACCTCATTGCAACTCCCCTCCAAGTCTCCGACCACTACCTTGTATCCTTTTCCCTCTCGCTCTCATCCAACACTTCCCACACTGCCCCTACTCGGATGGTATCGCGCCGTCCCAACCTTCGCTCTCTCTCCCCCGCTACTCTCTCCTCTTCCATCCTATCATCTCTTCCCTCTGCTCATACCTTCTCCAACCTATCTCCTGATTCTGCCTCCTCAACCCTCCTCTCTTCCCTTTCTGCATCCTCCTCTGTCTCTGCTGCTAAAGTGACTTGGTGTATAGCGAGAATAGGAGAGGGCCTAGAACAGAGCCCTGGGGGACACCAGTGAGCGAGAGGGAAAAGGATACAAGGTAGTGGTCGGAGACTTGGAGGGGAGTTGCAATGAGGTTAGTGGAAGAACAGCATCTAGTAAAGATGAGGTCGAGCGTATTGCCTGCCTTGTGAGTAGGGGGGGAAGGTGAGAGGGTGAGGTCAAAAGAGGAGAGGAGTGGAAAGAAGGAGGCAGAGAGGAATGAGTCAAAGGTAGACGTGGGGAGGTTAAAGTCGCCCAGGACTGTGAGAGGTGAGCCGTCCTCAGGAAAGGAGCTTATCAAGGCATCAAGCTCATTGATGAACTCTCCGAGGGAACCTGGAGGGCGATAAATGATAAGGATGTTAAGCTTGAAAGGGCTGGTAACTGTGACAGCATGGAATTCAAAGGAGGCGATAGACAGATGGGTAAGGGGAGAAAGAGAGAATGACCACTTGGGAGAGATGAGGATCCCGGTGCCACCACCCCGCTGACCAGAAGCTCTCGGGGTGTGCGAGAACACGTGGGCGGACGAAGAGAGAGCAGTAGGAGTAGCAGTGTTATCTGTGGTGATCCATGTTTCCGTCAGTGCCAAGAAGTCGAGGGACTGGAGGGAGGCATAGGCTGAGATGAACTCTGCCTTGTTGGCCGCAGATCGGCAGTTCCAGAGGCTACCGGAGACCTGGAACTCCACGTGGGTCGTGCGCGCTGGGACCACCAGATTAGGGTGGCCGCATGCGGCCACGTGGTGTGGAGCGTTTGTATGGTCTGTGCAGAGAGGAGAGAACAGGGATAGATAGACACATAGTTGACAGGCTACAGAAGAGGCTACGCTAATGCAAAGGAGATTGGAATGACAAGTGGACTACACGTCTCGAATGTTCAGAAAGTTAAGCTTACGTAGGCAAGAATCTTATTGACTAAAATGATTGAAATGATACAGTACTGCTGGAGTAGGCTAGCTGGCAGTGGCTGCGATGTTGACACTACACTAATCAAGTCGTTCAAATCGAAAGTGTAATAGTTTCTACAGTGCTGCTATTTGGGCTAGCTAGCTAGCTAGCAGTGTTGATTGCGTTACGTTACGTTAAAAGAACGACAATAGCTGGCTAGCTAACCTAGAAAATCGCTCTAGACTACACAATTGTCTTAGATACAAAGACGGCTATGTCGCTAGCTAGCTACGATCAAACAAATCAAACCGTTGTACTGTAATAGTTTCTACAGTGCTGCTAGTCGGGGGCTAGCTGGCTAGCTAGCAGTGTTGATTGCGTTACGTTACGTTAAAAGAACGACAATAGCTGGCTAGCTAACCTAGAAAATCGCTCTAGACTACACAATTGTCTTAGATACAAAGACGGCTATGTAGCTAGCTAGCTACGATCAAACAAATCAAACCGTTGTACTGTAATAGTTTCTACAGTGCTGCTATTCGGGGGCTAGCTGGCTAGCTAGCAGTGTTGATTGCGTTACGTTACGTTAAAAGAACGACAATAGCTGGCTAGCTAACCTAGAAAATCGCACTAGACTACACAATTGTCTTAGACGTTAGCTAGTTGCTTAGCTAGCTGCTGGGCAGATAGCAGTGTAGACTACGTTAGGACGACGAAATACGATAATTACGCAATTATCTTTGATACAAAGACGGCTATGTAGCTAGCTAAGAAGAAATTGCTAAGATTAGACAAATCAAACCGTTGTACTATAATGAAATGTAATGAAAGGTTATACTACCTGCGGACCGAAGTGTAGATGCGACCGCTCGCTCCAACTCGGAACCGGAAACCGAATAGAAAGACAGAGACTATAGAATAACCATAGAGAGACAGAGACTATAGAAGAACCAAATAGACATATAGTCTATAGAAGAACCAAATAGACACATAGTCTAATTAAGAACCAGAGAAACAGAGTCTATAGAAGAACCAAATAGACATATATTATATAGAAGAACCATAGAGAGACAGAGTCTATAGAAGAACCATAGAGAGACAGAGTCTATAGAAGAACCATAGAGAGCCAGAGACTATAGAAGAACCAAATAAACATATAGTCTATAGAAGAACCAAATAGACATATAGTCTATAGAAGAACCAAATAGACATATAGTCTATAGAAGAACCAAATAGACATATAGTCTATAGAAGAACCATAAAGAGACAGAGTCTATAGAAGAACCAAATAGAAAGACAGAGACTATAGAAGAACCATAGAGAGACAGAGACTATAGAAGAACAAAATAGACATATAGTCTATAGAAGAACCAAATAGACATATAGTCTATATAAGAACCATAGAGAGACAGAGTCTATAGAAGAACCAAATAGACATATATTCTATAGAAGAACCATAGAGAGACAGTCTTTAGAAGAACCATAGAGAGACAGAGTCGATAGAAGAACCAAATAGAAAGACAGAGTCCATAGAAGAACCAGAGTGACAGAGACTATAGAAAAATACTAAATAGACAGACCCAAACAGACATATAGTCTATAGAAGAACCAAATAGACATATAGTCTATAGAAGACCCAAATAGACATATAGTCTATAGAAGACCCAAATAGACATATAGTCTATAGAAGAACCAGATAGACATATAGTCTATAGAATAACTAAATAGACATATAGTCTATAGAAGAACCAAATAGACATATAGTCTATAGAAGAACCAAATAGACATATAGAAGACCCATGGAGAGACAGAGTCTATAGCATAACTAAATAGAAAGACAGAGTCTATAGAATAACTAAATAGAAAGACAGAGTCTATAGAAGAACCATAGAGAGACAGAGTCTATAGAAGAACTAAATAGACATATAGTCTATAGAAGATAAAAATAGACATATAGTCTATAGAAAACCCAATTAGACATATAATCTATAGAAGACCCAAATTGACATATCGTCTATAGAAGAACCAAATTGACATATAGTCTATAGAAGAACCAAATAGACATATAGTCTATAGAAGACCCAATTAGACATATAATCTATAGAAGACCCAAATTGACATATCGTCTATAGAAGAACCAAATTGACATATAGTCTATAGAAGAACCAAATAGACATATATTCTATAGAAGAACCATAGAGAGACAGAGTCGATAGAAGAACCAAATAGAAAGACAGAATCCATAGAAGAACCAGAGTGACAGAGACTATAGAATAACTAAATAGACAGACCCAAACAGACATATAGTCTATAGAAGAACCAAATAGACATATAGTCTATAGAAGACCCAAATAGACATATAGTCTATAGAAGAACCAAATAGACATATAGTCTATAGAAGACCCAAATAGACATATAGTCTATAGAAGAACCAGATAGACATATAGTCTATAGAATAACTAAATAGACATATAGTCTATAGAAGAACCAAATAGACATATAGTCTATAGAAGAACCAAATAGACATATAGTCTATAGAAGACACATGGAGAGACAGAGTCTATAGCATAACTAAATAGAAAGACAGAGTCTATAGAATAACTAAATAGAAAGACCGAGTCTATAGAAGAACCATAGAGAGACAGAGTCTATAGAAGAACTAAATAGACATATAGTCTATAGAAGACAAAAATAGACATATAGTCTATAGAAAACCCAATTAGACATATAATCTATAGAAGACCCAAATTGACATATCGTCTATAGAAGAACCAAATTGACATATAGTCTATAGAAGACCCAATTAGACATATAATCTATAGAAGACCCAAATTGACATATCGTCTATAGAAGAACCAAATTGACATATAGTCTATAGAAGACCCAAATAGACATATAGTCTATAGAAAAACTAATTAGAGATATAGTCTATAGATAAACTATAGAAGAAGAACCATAGAGAGACAGAGTCTATTGAAGAACCAAATAGAAAGACAGAGTCCATAGAAGAACCAGAGTGACAGAGACTATAGAAAAATACTAAATAGACAGACCCAAACAGACATATAGTCTATAGAAGACCTAAATAGACATATAGTCTATAGAAAAACTATAGAAGAAGAACCATAGAGAGACAGAGTCTATTGAAGAACCATAGAGAGACAGAGACTATGGAAGCACTAAATAGAAAGACAGAGAATATAGAAGAACCAGAGAGAGACAGAGTCTATAGAAGTACAAAATAGACAGACCCAAACAGACATATAGTCTATAGAAGAACCAAATAGACATATAGTCTATAGAAGACCCAAATAGACATATAGTCTATAGAAGAACCAAATAGACATATAGTCTATAGAAGAACCAAATAGACATATCGTCTATAGAAGACCCAAATAGTGACAGAGACTATAGACATATAGTCTATAGAAGAACCAGATAGACATATAGTCTATAGAATAACTAAATACACATATAGTCTATAGAAGAACCAGATAGACATATAGTCTATAGAATAACTAAATAGACATATAGTCTATAGAAGAACTAAATAGACATATAGTCTATAGAAGCGCTAAATAGACATATAGTCTATAGAAGAACTAAATAGACATATAGTCTATAGAAGAACCAAATAGAAATATAGTCTATAGAAGAACCAAATAGACATATAGTCTATAGAAGAACCATAGAGAGACAGTCTATAGAAGAACCATAGAGAGACAGAGTCTATAAAATAATCAAATAGAAAGACAGAGACTATAGAAGAACCATAGAGAGACAGAGACTATAGAATAACTAAATAGAAAGACAGAGTCTATAGAAGAACCATAGAGAGACAGAGACTATAGAATAGCCATAGAGAGACAGTCTAAAGAAGAACCATAGAGACAGAGTCTATAGAAAGAACCATAGAGACAGAGACTATAGAATAACCATAGAAGACAGAGTCTATAGAAGTACTAACTAGAAGACAGAGTCTATAGAAGAACCAAATAGAAAGACAGAGACTATAGAAGAACCATAGAGAGACAGAGACTATAGAAGAACCAAATAGACATATAGTCTATAGAAGAACCAAATCGAAATATAGTCTAAAGAAGAACCAAATAGACATATAGTCTAATTAAGAACCATAGAGAGACAGAGTCTATAGAAGAACCAAATAGACATATATTATATAGAAGAGCCATGAGAGACAGAGTCTATAGAAGAACCATAGAGAGACAGAGTCTGTAAAAGAACCAACTAGAAAGACAGAGACTATAGAAGAACCATAGAGAGACAGAGACTATAGAAGAACCAAATAGAAAGACAGAGTCTATAGAAGAACCATAGAGAGACAGAGACTCTAGAAGAACCAAATAGACATATAGTCTATAGAAGAATCAAATAGACATATAGTCTATAGAAGAACCAAATAGACATATAGTATATATAAGAACCATAGAGAGACAGAGTCTATAGAAGAACCAAATAGACATATATTCTATAGAAGAACCATAGAGTGACAGATTCTATAGAAGAACCATAGAGAGACAGAGTCTATAGAAGAACCAAATAGAAAGACAGAGTCTATAGAAGAACCAGAGTTACAGAGACTATAGAATAACTAAATAGACATATAGTCTATAGAAAAACTAAATAGACATATATTCCAATTAAGAACCATAGAGAGACAGAGTCTATAGAAGAACCAAATAGACATATATTATATCGAAGAACCATAGAGAGACAGAGGCTATAGAAGAACCATAGATAGACAGAGTCTGTAAAAGAACCAAATAGAAAGACAGAGACTATAGAAGAACCATAGAGAGACAGAGACTATAGAA
>NW_027001487.1:0-7411 GCF_036934945.1 Oncorhynchus masou masou
CGTCATACTATTGTTTATTATTGCACTGCAGCAATCTTAAAGTAGCTCTAACTTTAATCTCTAATCAGGCATTTAGACCTGGGAAACAGGCCAATAGAATCATTGGTCAATCATTACATTAGAGGTTACAATACATTACCAGTAATCAATCAATTAACTTCCAAAGGGAAAAAGTAAAGAGAACCAGCTGTACTGTGGTGCAATCTTCAAGACTAGTATTTGAGTACCCTTGCAACAGTCCGTGAGTGAGTGGCATATAATCAAGGAGACTACTACAGTAGACCATGTCTCATTATAATACCTCAAAACATTGCCTGTTCAAAGTTACAGTTGAGTTATTAGTTGATTTCAACAACAGCCCCTTCATTTACACCAATCAGAACACACCGTCAGGGAACCTTTTTGAGCACTAATTCTGTTTAATTCTCATTGAAACACTGTACTATATGACCTGATGTGTTGTGTTGTCATACTGATATGTGTGAATAGAACGTATGAATCACACAAAGCTCCATTGACATGCAGACTGAGTAATGTAACATTCTCATTGGAGCCTTGGGCCTTTACATTCTTAGATGTACTGTGTGCATTTGGCCGATTTTCCTATTTGCTGTGTCAACACACGACTGGTTGGTACTTGAGTGACACTTTCCGTCTCTCACAAGTTATAGGGTCAATACCCATGTTTGTCTGTAAATCCATGTCTGTCAAGCCATGTTTGTAGCACCTTGCTTGGTTTTGTATGGATCATAACAGGGATTATTCCAGAATATCTGTTTTACTCTCATACTTAGCGCAGAAAACATTTATGTTTATTTACCCCATCAATCCTGTCTAGGAAGATATTTTTACCGTGTATCTTCAAAAAAATGGCTATTTCGAAATATGGTCGTTTGTGCTCATTCAATCAACTCAATCACAAGATGGTATTACCTCGTACCCCTGCACATTGACTGGGTACTGGTACTCCTTGTATATAGCCTCCTAATTGTTATTGTGTTACTATTTCCTTTTTCCCTTTTTGCTAATTGTTTTTATTTTATTTTTTAGAACTTTTTAACTCTGAATTGTTGGGACAGGTCTCGTAAGTAAGCGTTTCACTGTAGAGTCTACACCTGTTGTATTCGCATTGATTTGGATTATCACCCTGTCTTTCGGGATTCTAGTTTTTACTTGTCACATGATAGGTTCCCGCTTTGCCAAGGATGTGACATCAGTGTGACTCGTAACAGATGTTCATTAAAAAATAGAAAGACAAATGTAGACATTCTGTTCTAAAATGCTCATTACCTGCGTGCATTTCATTTCATTCTTTCCTATTTCCTAACTTCAGTTTCTAGACATAGTCATCACTATGCAAACTCACTGCTTCAACTTGATGCATTTTCTAGAATTGTGCCATGAGTAGCCTACAAGGCAGCCTCTTGGAATCTCTGCTTATTCTGCTATTACAATGCCCCTCTGTGTTACATCTCATCAGACAGAGATTTTTCACTATTTCTTAGTTTACTGAGAGTGTTTGTGTGTCTGTTCCAGTTTTCAGGGCTCTACCTCCTGTCCTTCGTCATCATCATCCTGGGTCTGGTGTTCTACACCTCCTCCTCCACCTATGTGGCACAGGACTACAAGGCGTCTACAAGCATTTCCATAACGCCGGCCACCCCACACGGACACGCCACTCTGGGGTCCCTGGAACCCTCGGTGACCTATACCAGCCTAAGGCAAGAGATAGAGGAGGAGCCTGCCGCATCAGGGTGGCCTGAGGTGGGGCCTAATCATCCACTACCCCAACTCCCAGATTCTGTACAGAGAAGATCACTGAATGATTAAAAATTATCGAAAACATGTAGCAAATACTTGCCAAAAGTACACTGTGATCGCAAACTGTGAAAAGATAGCAGTGGCTATTTCTGATTTTGAAGATTTGTTTCATGTATAGAAATATATTGTTACCCCATCACGTTCCCTCGTACTGTACATTTGACATGTTTAGAAGGTTTTGTGCTTAAGACTTGTGTAAATGCTTAATTGTGACTGTTTTCCTTTTTTTTACATGAGCACAAAACGTTATTGCATTTTAAGCTTTGAGTTTGCGCTGTGGGTTATTTCAGTGTTTGGTGTTCCTTCAAATCGATCTCTTTTTGTAAAACTACCCCGTTAAGTATCATGTCCAGAGGTACGATAAAGTAATATACACACTTAACATGAGTCAGTGCCCTTACTATGTATTACTGTTGTGTGTTAGAGCTGCACATTATAAATGGCCCCTTCCCTGTCCAGCATTGTCTGAGGACATTGGATACTGATGCAGCCCCTACAGTTATATTCATTTAGAAACTGGGTGGTTCGAGCCCTGAATGCTGATTGGCTGACAGCCGTGGTATATCAGACCATATACCATGGGTATGACAAAACTCTTATTTTTACTGCTCTAATTATGTTAGTAACCAGTTTATAATTTGTAATAAGGCATCTTGGGGGTTTGTGGTATATGGCCAATATACCACGGCTAAGGGCTGTATCCAGGCACTCCACGTTGTGTTGTGCTTAAGAACAGTCCTTAGCTGTAGTGTATTAAGCCATATACCATACCTCTTTGTGCCTTATTGCATAGGGTGGCGCACAATTAGCCCAGCGTTGTCCGGGTTAGGGTTTGGCTGGGGTAGGCCGTCATTGTAAATGAGACCTTGTTCTTAACTGACTTGCCGAGTTAAAAAAAATATATAAATAAAATTGCTTAAATAAACTATACTTAGAACACTGAGGATTTCTTCTCTGCAGTACATTTAGTCTGACCTTAAACTACTTACCCACAGATATGACAACTTTCCATGTTGGAACCATTATCTCTTGAGGCAAATGGATATAAAGACAAATATATCAGGATTGCTAATGGAGTGAAGTGATTATTGTACATTTGGTTCATTGTTCATATGTACTGTACACTGAACTCTGGTTGATAGAAAAAATAAGAACTAATTGTAAGAATGTGATGATTATAATGCACTTGTCATTCCAGAATTGTGCTGTTCTCTTTATTGATTGTCCAGCTGTTGGACTGCATTTTTAAGTGTGTTGCTTTTTATTCCCTGCTGGATTTTATCCAAAGCACATGAATCAAATTATTTGGAACAGATTTCTTTCAAAGTATTATTATTCCCTGTTTTGTATTATATTTGATTTATTTTGGTGTATTGGAGCACTTGCTGTCAGAAACGTTACCTAAAATAAAGTATCTTTGTCTGAAACGCTGAGATTTCGGTTTTAAGAAAAATCACACCACTCAAAACATGTTACCAGGAACATTATTCAAAGTATTTTCATAGCAATTTGGGGTTTCGTGAAGATTCGCACAAAGAAACAGAGAAACATGAGCACTATTTGCAACTGAATATTGTTGAGTGAATGGTTGGGCATATGCCAGATAACATAATCCACAATTCATGATGGAGCTCATCACTGTGCAGGTCCACAACTAAAACAGCAGAAGAGCAGGTCATGTTGAAACAGTCAACTGTTCATTTAGTTGTTCATTTATTATATTCTGGAATACAGTTTGTAGAGAACATTGTAACATTAATTTTGGCAGTCCGAGCAAATGCGCCTTTATCATAGGGACTTCAGATTGCAATATTTATTTATATACAGTACCAGTCAAAAGTTTGGACACCTACTCATTCAAGTGTTTTTCTTTATTTTTTACTATTTTCTACATTGGAGAATAATAGTGAAATCATCAAAACTATGAAATAACACATGGAATCATGTAGTAAAAAACAAGTGTTAAATCAAAATATATTTTAGATTTTAGATTCTTCAAAGTAGCCACCCTTTGCCTTGATGACAGCTTTGCACACACTTGGCATTCTCTCAACTAGCTTCATGAAGAAGGAGTTCACATATCCGCACTTGTTAGAGAACTTGTTGGCTGCTTTTCCTTCACTCTGCGGTCCAACTCATCCCAAGCCATCTCAATTGGGTTGAGGTCAGGTGATTGTGGAGGCAATCTGATGCAGCACTCCATCACTATCCTTGGTAAAATAGCCTTTACACAGCCTGGAGGTGTGTTTTGGTTCATTGTCCTTTTGAAAAACAAATGATAGTCTCACTAAGCGCAAACCAGATGGGATGGCGTATCACTGCGGAATGCTGTGGTAGCCAAGCTGCTAAGTGTGCCTTGAATTCTAATTAAATCACTGACAGTTTCACCAGCAAAGCACCCCCACACGATCACACCTCCTTCTCCATGCTTCACAATGGGAACCCCAGATGCGGAGATCATCCATTCACCTACTCTGCATCTCACAAAGACACGCTGATTGGAACCAGATTTCCACAGGTTTAATGTCCATTTCTCGTGTTTAATGGACCAAGCAAGCCTCTTCTTATTATTGGTGTCCTTTAGTAGTGGTTTCTTTGCAGAAATTCAACCATGAAGACCTGATTCAAGCAGCCTCCTCTGAACAGTTGATGTTGAGATGTGTCTGTTTCTTGAACTCTGTGAAGCATTTCCAGTTGAAGTCGGAAGTTGACATACACTTAGGTTGGAGATATTAACACTATTTTCAACCACTCCACAAATTACTTATAGTTTTGGCAAGTCGGTTAGGACTTCTACTTTGTGCATGACACAAGTCATTTTTCCAACAATTGTTTACAGATTATTTCACTTAATCACAATTTCAGTTGGTCAGAAGTTTACATACACTAAGTTGACTGTGCCTTCAAACAGCTTAGAAAATTTCAGAAAATTATTTCATGGCTTTAGAAGCTTCTGATATGCTAATTGACAACATTCGAGTCCATTTGAGGTGTACCTGTGGATGTATTTCAAGGCCTACCTTCAAACTCAGTGCCTCTTTGATTAACATCATGGGAAAATCAAAAGAAATCAGCCAAGACCTCAGAAAATAAATTGTAGACCTCCACAAGTCTGGTTCATCCTTGGGAGCAATTTCAAAACGCCTGAAGGTACCACGTTCAGCTGTACAAATAATAGTACGAAAGTATAAACACCATGGGACCACGCAGTCATCATATCGCTCAGGAAGGAGATGCGTTCTGTCTCCTAGAGATGAACGTACTTTGATGCGAAAAGTGCAAATCAATCCCAGAACAACAGGAAGGACCTTCTGAAGATGCTGGAGGAAACAGGTACAAAAGTATCTATATCCACAGTAAAACAAGTCATATATTGACATAACCTGAAAGGCCGCTCAGCAAAGAAGAGGCCACTGCTCCAAAACCGCCATAAAAAAGCCAGACTACGGTTTGCAACTGCACATGGGGACAAAGATTGTACTTTTTGGATAAATGTCCTCTGGTCTGATGAAACAAAAATAGAACTGTTTGGCCATAATTGTCACATGAGTTGACGAAGCAGGTATGGGGAGTCAAACATTTAATATTGAACGAGACAAGAACAGCGTCAGTATACAAGAAAACAAAGACAAAAAACAATCAGTGCATCCGCAGGGAACAGAGCAAGGGACCTGACAAATATATGGGAGGAAATAAACGAATGATGAGTGAGTCCGGGTGAGTCCAATATCGCTGATGCGCATCACGAGGGAAGACAAGTGTGCGTAATAGATGATAGAAGTGAGTGAAGAAGGGCAGCCTAGTGCACCCAGGCACCCCTGGTTCCATCGGCGGCGGAATCCACTCCGATGTCACCAATAAACAAAACCAAAAAAAAACTCCTGGACCGGCTGGGCGAACAGGAAGTGACGATCCGGCTGAGGCCCGATGTGGGATGGGTGCCATCTGAGCCAACAGGGGCAAGGAAACCTCTCGAGCCATCTATTTCGTAGAAGCCCGACGAGCTGGCTAGGCACCCACGGTTCCATCCGTTGCGACCCAGAGCCGATGCCGCCATACCAACCGGAACGCCAGTACTCCCCGATGCTTCGTATGATGGCTGATGCATTCTGTCACATGAGTTGACGCTGGAGAGACGAAGCAAGTACAGGGAGACTAACATTTAATAAGGAACAGACATGGAACGAGACAAGAATAGCATAAGTATACCAGAAAACAAAGACAAAAAACAATCAATTCATCAGCAGGGAACAGAGCAAGGGAACTGACAAATATAGGGGAAGAAATAGACAGATGATGAGTGAGTCCAGGTGAGTCCAATAGCGCTGTGCGTAATAGATGATAGGAGTGAGTGAAGCAGGGCAGCCTGGCGCCCTGAAGTGCCGGGGGGCAGACGTGACAATAATAACCATTGTTATGTTTGGAGGAAAATGGGGAGGCTTGCGAGCCGAAGAACATCATCCCAACTGTGAAGCATGGGGGTGGCAGCATCATGTTGTGGGGGTGCTTTGCTGCAGGAGGGACTGGTGGACTTCACAAAATAGATGGCACCATCACAAAGCCCTGACCTCAATCCCATTGAAAATTTGTTGGCAGAACTGAAAAAGCGTGTGCGAGCAAGGAGGCCTACAAACCTGATTCAGTTACACCAGCTCTGTCAGGAAGAATGGGCCAAAATTCCCCCAATTGTGGGAATCTTGTGAAAGGCTACCTGAAACATTTGACCCAAGTTAAACAATTTAAAGGCAATGCTACCAAATACTAATTGAGTGCATGTAAACTTCTGACCCACTGAGAATGTAGAGAAATAAATAAATGCTGAAATAAATCATTCTCTCAACTATTATTCTGACATTTCACATTCTTAAAATAAAATGGTGATCCTAACTGACCTAAGACATGGAATTTTTTACTTGGATTAAATGTCAGGAATTGCAAAAAATTTAGTTTAAATGTATTTGGCTAAGGTGTATGTAAACTTCTGACTTCAACTGTATTTAGGCTGCAATCCGAGGTGCAGTTAACTCTAATGAATTTATCTTCTGCAGCAGAGGTAACTTGTGTCTTCCTTTCCTGTGGCGGTTCTTATGAGAGCCAGTTTCATCACATTGCTTGATGGTTTTTGCGACTGCACTCGAAGAAAGTTCAAAGTTCTTGAAATCTTCTGCATTACTGAACTTCATGTCTTAAAGTAATGATGGACTGTCATTTCTCTTTGCTTATGTGAGTTGTTCTTGTCATAATACGGACTTGGTCTTTTACCAAATAAGGCTATCTACTGTATACCACCCCTACCTTGTCACAACACAACTGATTGGCTCAAACGCATTAAGAAGGAAATAAATTCCACAAATTAACTTTTAACAAGGCACACCTGCTAATTTAAATGCATTCCAGGTGACTACCTCATGAAGCTGGTTGGGAGAATGCCAAGAGTGTGCAAAGCTGTCATCAAGGCAAAGGGTGGCAACTTTCAAGAATTTATTTCACACTTTTTTGGTTACTACATGATTCCATGTGTTATTTCATAGTTCTGATGTCTTCACTATTATTCTACAATGTAGAAAATAGTAAAAAAATAAAGAAAAAC
>NW_027001488.1:0-7410 GCF_036934945.1 Oncorhynchus masou masou
AAAACAGATTTTTAGTCCGTGAGTGTGATGTGTGTGTGTGTGTTGTGTGCCTGTGTGTGTGTGTGTGTGTGTGTGTGTGAATTTTGTCTGAGGAGGTGTCGTGCATGGTTAGCGGCCATCTGACTGCATCCCCCCCACCCCTTTCCACTACTACTGTTAATTAATAATACACTGTGCATTCCCCTGGTCTGCTGTTTCACTAGCATACACATATGTATATATATATATATAGATAGAGACAGAGAGAGAGAGAGAGAGTCAGAGAGAGAGACAGGAGAGAGAGACAGAGAGAGAGAGAGACAGAGAGGGCAGAGACAGAGAGAGACAGAGAGACAGAGAGAGAGACAGAGAGAGCAGAGGGAGAGAAACAGAGAGAGAGAGAGACAGAGAGACAGAGAGAGCAGAGAGGGCAGAGAGAGGGAGCAGAGAGAGACAGAGAGAGACAGAGAGAGAGAGAGAGAGAGAGACAGAGAGAGAGACAGAGGAGAGGACAGAGCAGGGCAGAGAGGAGAGAGAGAGGAGACAGAGAGAGAGACAGAGAGAGAGAGAGAGAGAGAGAGAGAGACAGAGAGACAGAGACAGAGAGAGAGGCAGAGAGAGAGAGAGAGAGACAGAGAGAGACAGAGACAGAGACAAGAGAGGGAGACAGAGAGAGAGCAGAGACAGAGAGAGAGAGCAGAGAGGAACAGAGCAGAGACAGAGAGAGCAGAGTGAGACCGAGAACAGAGACAGAGACGCAGAGCAGAGACAGCAGAGACAGAAGGAACAGAGTAACATTAAGAAATGCTATAGATGGAAGGAATGCAGTTTGGAAACCTACCAAAACAATTAGGCAACAACAAATTCAATCCCTTTAGACAATTTCCTGGGTAAAACGTTCCAATGTAATAGTGAAGGTGTAAACTTGGCAGTAGAAAATCTTAACAGTATATTTGACCTCTCAGCTTCCCTATCAAATCTAAAAATCTCAAATAGAAAACCGAAGAAAATTAACAACAATGACAAATGGTTTGATGAAGAATGCAAAAATCTAAGAAAGAAATTGAGAAACATGTCCAACCAAAAACATAGAGACCCGGAAACCTGAGTCTACGCCTTCACTATGGTGAATCACTAAAACAATACAGAAATACACTACGGAAAAAGAAGGAACAGCATGTCAGAAATCAGCTCAATGTAATTGAAGAATCCATAGACTCTAACCACTTCTGGGAAAATTGGAAAACACTAAACAAACAACAACACGAAGAATTATCTATCCAAAATGGAGATGTATGGGTAAACCACTTCTCCAATCTTTTTGGCTCTATAACAAAGAATAAAGAGCAAAACCATATACATGATCAAATACAGATCTTAGAATCAACTATTAAAGATCACCAGAACCCACTGGATTCTCCAATTACATTGAATGAGTTACAGGACAAAATAAAAACCCTCCAACCCAAAAAGGCCTGTGGTGTTGATGGTATCCTCAATGAAATGATCAAATATACAGACAACAAATTCCAATTGGCTATACTAAAACTCTTAACATCATCCTTAGCTCTGGCATCTTCCCCAATATTTGGAACCAAGGACTGATCACCCCAATCCACAAAAATGGAGACAAATTTGACCCCAATAACTACCGTGGAATATGCGTCAACAGTAACCTTGGGAAAATCCTCTGCATTATCATTAACAGCAGACTCGTACACTTCCTCAATGAAAACAATGTACTGAGCAAATGTCAAATTGGCTTTTTACCAAATTACCGTACAACAGACCATGTATTCACCCTGCACACCCTAATTGACAACCAAACAAACCAAAACAAAGGCAAAGTCTTCTCATGCTTTGTTGATTTCAAAAAAGCCTTCGACTCAATTTGGCATGAGGGTCTGCTATACAAACTGATGGAAAGTGGTGTTGGGGGTAAAACATACGACATCATAAAATCCATGTACACAAACAACAAGTGTGCGGTTAAAATTGGCAAAAAACACACACATTTCTTCACACAGGGTCGTGAGGGTTAGACAGGGATGCAGCTTAAGCCCCACCCTCTTCAACATATATATCAACGAACTGGCGCGGGCACTAGAAAAGTCTGCAGCACCCGGCCTCACCCTACTAGAATCTGAAGTCAAATGTCTGCTGTTTGCTGATGATCTGGTGCTTCTGTCACCAACCAAGGAGGGCCTACAGCAGCACCTAGATCTTATGCACAGATTCTGTCAGACCTGGGCCCTGACAGTAAATCTCAGTAAGACCAAAATAATGGTGTTCCAAAAAGGTCCAGTCACCAGGACCACATATACAAATTCCATCTAGACACTGTTGCCCTAGAGCACACAAAAAACTATACATACCTTGGCCTAAACATCAGCGCCACAGGTAACTTCCACAACAGCTGTGAACGATCTGAGAGACAAGGCAAGAAGGGCATTCTATGCCATCAAAAGGAACATAAATTTCAACATACCAATTAGGATTTGGCTAAAAATACTTGAATCAGTCATAGAGCCCATTGCCCTTTATGGTTGTGAGGTCTGGGGTCCGCTCACCAACCAAGACTTCACAAAATGGGACAAACACCAAATTGAGACTCTGCACGCAGAATTCTGCAAAAATATCCTCCGTGTACAACGTAGAACACCAAATAATGCATGCAGAGCAGAATTAGGCCGATACCCACTAATTATCAAAATCCAGAAAAGAGCTGTTAAATTCTATAACCACCTAAAAGGAAGCGATTCCCAAACCTTCCACAACAAAGCCATCACCTACAGAGAGATGAACCTGGAGAAGAGTCCCCTAAGCAAGCTGGTCCTGGGGCTCTGTTCACAAACACATCCTACAGAGCCCCATGACAGCAGCACAATTAGACCCAACCAAATCATGAGAAAACAAAAAGATAATTACTTGACACATTGGAAAGAATTAACAAAAAAACAGAGCAAACTAGAATGCTATTTGGCCCTACACAGAGAGTACACAGCGGCAGAATACCTGACCACTGTGACTGACCCAAAATAAAGGAAAGCTTTGACTATGTACAGACTCAGCGAGCATAGCCTTGCTATTGAGAAAGCCCGCCGTAGGCAGACATAGCTCTCAAGAGAAGACAGGCTATGTGCTCACTGCCCACAAAATGAGGTGGAAACTGAGCTGCACTTCCTAACCTCCTGCCCAATGTATGACCATATTAGAGAGACATATTTCCCTCAGATTACACAGATCCACAAAGAATTAGAAAACAAATCCAATTTTGAAAAATTCCATATCTACTGGGTGAAATTCCACAGTGTGCCATCAGAGCAGCAAGATTTGTGACCTGTTGCCACGAGAAAGGGCAACCAGTGAAGAACACGCACCATTGTAAATACAACCCATATCTATGCTTATTTATTTTATCTTGTGTCCTTAACCATTTGTACATTGTAAAAACACTGTATATATATATATATATAATATGACATTTGTAATGTCTTTATTGTTTTGAAACTTCTGTATGTGTGATGTCTACTGTTAATTTCTATTGTTTATTTCACTTTATATATTATCTACCTTACTTGCTTTGGCAATGTTAACATATGTTACCCATGCCAATAAAGCCCCTTGAATTGAATTGACAGACACAGAGAGAGAGACAGACACAGAGAGAGAGAGACAGAGAGAGAGAGAGACAGAGGGACAGAGACAGAGAGAGAGACAGACAGAGAGAGAGAGAGAGAGAGAGACAGAGGGACAGAGAGACAGAGAGACGCCGGGCTACGGTTTCATTCCACTGACTGCCATGTGCGGGAAAGGAGGCAGGGATCTAAGCCATGTTATTACCTGCTACTCCTGTATATAGCCATGTTATTACCTGGTACTCCCTGTATTTGGCCATGTTATTACCTGGTACTCCCTGTATATAACCATGTTACTACCTGGTACTCCTGTATATAGCCATGTTATTACCTCTCCTGTATATAACCATGTTACTACCTGGTACTCCCTGTATATAGCCATGTTATTACCTGGTACTCCTGTATATAACCATGTTATTACCTGGTACTCCCTGTATATAGCCATGTTATTACCTGGTACTCCCTGTATATGGCCATGTTATTACCTGGTACTCCCTGTATATAGCCATGTTATTACCTGGTACTCCCTGTATATAGCCATGTTATTACCTGGTACTCCTGTATATAGTCATGTTATTACCTGGTACTCCCTGTATATAGCCATGTTATTACCTGGTACTCCCTGTATATAGTCATGTTATTACCTGGTACTCCCTGTATATAGCCATGTTATTACCTGGTACATCCTGTATATATCCATGTTATTACCTGGTACTCCCTGTATATAGCCATGTTATTACCTGGTACTCCCTGTATATAGCCATGTTATTACCTGGTACTCCCTGTATATAGTCATGTTATTACCTGGTACTGCCTGTATATAGTCATGTTACTACCTGGTATCCCATCTATATAACCATGTTATCACCTGGTACTCCCTGTATATAGTCATGTTACTACCTGGTATCCCATCTATATAACCATGTTATTACCTGGTATCCATTATGTATTTATTCCTTGTGTTATTATTTTTCTGTAATTTTTCTCTCTGCATTGTTTGAAAGGGCCCATCAGTAAGCATTTCACTGTTCGTCTACACCTGTTGTTTACGAGCTGTGACAAATAAACATTTGATTTGCTGCTTTCATGCCAACTCCTTGTCACCCATTGTTATATTTGCCTTGACAAATGACATCACTGGAATAGGCAAGAGCACAAACAGATCTGGGACCAGGCTATATGAGGAGACAACAGATCTGGGACCAGGCTATATGAGGAGACAACAGATCTGGGACCAGGCTATATGAGGAGACAACAGATCTGGGACCAGGCTACAGAAGGAGACAACAGATCTAGGGACCAGGCTATATGAGGAGACAACAGATCTGGGACCAGGCTACAGAAGGAGACAACAGATCTGGGACCAGGCTACAGGAGGAGACAACAGATCAGGGACCAGGCTATAGAAGGAGACAACAGATCTGGGACCAGGCTATATGAAGGAGACAACAGATCTGGGACCAGGCTATAGGAGGAGACAACAGATCTGGGACCAGGCTATATGAGGAGACAACAGATCTGGGACCAGGCTACATGAAGGAGACAACAGATCTGGGACCAGGCTACAGAAGGAGACAACAGATCTGGGACCAGGCTACAGAAGGAGACAACAGATCAGGGACCAGGCTATAGAATGAGACAACAGATCTGGGACCAGGCAAGCAGAGAGGACAGGTCCCCCTAAAACTACTTCCTCTTCCTGCCCAGGCAAGAAAGCCCCGCAGGAGTGAGTCACAAATAGTCAAAACCATAAATCTCCCTCCCTCTCTCTCCCTCTCCCTCCCTCTCCCTCCCTCTCTCTCTCTCCATCTCTCCTCCCTCTCTCTCTCTCCCTCACCTCTCTCTCCCTCATCTCCCTCCCTCCCTCCCTCCTCCCTCCCTCCCTCCCTCCCTCCCTCCCTCCTCAGGGCAAGCATGTTGAGGAACGTGATTGAGCCAGACAGTGAAACGAATAACACCAAAACGAAACCCACCACCAGCTGCCCTCAGTTCTCACTAGCTGGGTCACTTGTTTTATATATATATATATTTTTAAAGTATTTTTAGAGAGACAGTCAGACAGAGACAAACAGGCAGACAGAGAGACAGGCAGAGAGAGACAGCAAGACAGAGAGAGACAGCCAGACAGAGACAGACAGCCAGACAGAGAGACTGACAGCTAGAAAGAGACAGCCAGACATCCAGACAGAGACAGCCAGACAGAGAGAGACAGCCAGACAGAGAGAGACAGTCAGACAGAGAGAGACAGTCAGACAGAGAGAGACAGTCAGAGCGTAGAGAGAGAACAGTCAGACAGAGGGAGACAGTCAGACAGAGGGAGACTGACACAGAGAGAGAGAAACAGGCAGACAGAGGGAGACTGACACAGAGAGAGAGAAACAGGCAGACAGAGAGAGACAAACAGCATGGCTGCTTCATATTTACTGTCTGTTTAGAGTGATTGGGCACATTCATCAGGTGGTGTAATCTACAGGACCACTTATGACAATGTGATTCCATTAGATCTGTGGCTGAGTGACTGGCAAGCTGAGTGACAAACTGACTGGCTGGCTGAGTGACAAACTGACTGGCTGGCTGAGTGACAAACTGACTGACTGGCTGAGTGACAAACTGACTGACTGGCTGAGTGACAAACTGACTGGCTGGCTGAGTGACAAACTGACTGACTGGCTGAGTGACAAACTGACTGGCTGGCTGAGTGACAAACTGACTGGCTGGCTGAGTGACTGGCTGACTGGCTGGCTGAGTGACAAACTGACTGGCTGGCTGAGTGACAAACTGACTGGCTGGCTGAGTGACAAACTGACTGACTGGCTGAGTGACAAACTGACTGGCTGGCTGAGTGACAAACTGACTGGCTGGCTGAGTGACAAACTGACTGGCTGGCTGAGTGACAAACTGACTGGCTGGCTGAGTGACAAACTGACTGGCTGGCTGAGTGACAAACTGACTGGCTGGCTGAGTGACAAACTGACTGACTGGCTGAGTGACAAACTGACTGGCTGGCTGAGTGACAAACTGACTGGCTGGCTGAGTGACAAACTGACTGGCTGGCTGAGTGACAAACTGACTGGCTGGCTGAGTGACAAACTGACTGACTGGCTGAGTGACAAACTGACTGGCTGGCTGAGTGACAAACTGACTGGCTGGCTGAGTGACTGGCTGAGTGACAAACTGACTGGCTGGCTGAGTGACTGGCTGAGTGACAAACTGACTGGCTGGCTGAGTGACTGGCTGACTGGCTGGCTGAGTGACAAACTGACTGGCTGGCTGAGTGACTGACTGGCTGAGTGACAAACTGACTGGCTGGCTGAGTGAAACTGACTGGCTGGCTGAGTGACAAACTGACTGGCTGGCTGAGTGACAAACTGACTGACTGGCTGAGTGACAAACTGACTGGCTGGCTGAGTGACAAACTGACTGGCTGGCTGAGTGACAAACTGACTGGCTGGCTGAGTGACAAACTGACTGGCTGGCTGAATGACAAACTGACTGACTGGCTGAGTGACAAACTGACTGACTGGCTGAGTGACAAACTGACTGGCTGGCTGAGTGACAAACTGACTGGCTGGCTGAGTGACTGGCTGAGTGACAAACTGACTGGCTGGCTGAGTGACTGGCTGAGTGACAAACTGACAAACTGACTGGCTGGCTGAGTGACTGGCTGACTGGCTGGCTGAGTGACAAACTGACTGGCTGGCTGAGTGACTGACTGGCTGAGTGACAAACTGACTGGCTGGCTGAGTGACAAACTGTCTGGCTGGCTGAGTGACTGGCTGAGTGACAAACTGAC
>NW_027001489.1:5000-7407 GCF_036934945.1 Oncorhynchus masou masou
TCCCTCCCCCTCCCTCCCCTCCCTCCCTCCCTCCCTCCCTCCTACCCTCCCTCCCTCCTCTCTCTCTCTCTCCCTCCCTCCCTCCCTCCTCCCCTCCCTCCTCCCTCCCTCCCTCCCTCCCTCCCTCCCCTCCCTCCCCCTCCCTCCCCTCCCTCCCCCTCCCTCCTCCCTCCTCCCTCCCCTCCCTCCCTCCCCCCCCTCCCCCTCCCCCCCCCTCCCTCCCCTCCCCCTCCACCTCCCTCCCTCCCTCCCTCCCTACCTCTCCCCCCCCTCCCTCCCCCTCTCCCTCCCTCCCTCCCTCTCTCCCCCTCCCCTCCCCTCCCTCCCTCCCTCCCTCCCCCTCCCTCCCTCCCTCCCCTCCCTCCCTCTCTCCCCCCCTCCCTCCCTCCCCCCTCCCTCCCTCCCTCCCTCCCTCCCTCCCTCTCTCTCTCTCCCCCCTCCCTCCCTCCCTCCCTCCCTCCCTCCCCTCCCTCCCTCCCTCTCTCTCTCTCTCTCCCCCCTCCCTCCCTCCCTCCCTCCCTCCCTCTCTCCCCCCTCCCCTCCCTCCCCTCCCTCCCTCCCTCCTCCCTCCTCCCTCCCTCCCTCCCTCCCTCCCTCCCTCCCTCCCCCTCCCTCCCTCCTCCCTCCCTCCCTCCCTCCTCTCTCTCTCTCTCCCCTCCCTCCCTCCCCCCCCCTCCCCTCCCCCCCCTCCCTCCCTCCCTCCCACCTCCCTCCCTCCCTCCCTCCCTACCTCTCCCTCCCTCCCTCCTCCCTCCCTCCCTCCCTCCCTCCCTCCCTCCCTCCCTCCCTCCCTCCCTCCCTCCCTCCCTCTCTCCCCCTCCCTCCCTCCCTCCCTCCCTCCCTCTCCCTCCCTCCCTCCCTCCCTCCCTCCCTCTCTCTCTCTCCCCTCCCTCCCTCCCTCCCACTACTTTTGGCCAGGGCACATAGGGCTCATGTGCTCATCCCTCCCTCCCTCCCTCCCTCCCTCCCTCCCTCCCCCTCCCTCCCTCCCTCCCTCCCTCCCCCTCCCTCCCCTCCTCCGTCCCTCCCCCCTCCCTCCCTCCCCCTCCCCTCCCTCCCTCCCTCCCTCCCCCCTCCCTCCCTCCCTCCTCCCTCCCTCCCTCCCTCCCACCTCCCTCTCTCTCTCCCTCCCTCCCCTCCCTCCCCCTCCCACCTCCCTCCCTCCCTCCCTCCCTCCCTCCCTCCCTCCCTCTCTCCCTCTCTCTCTCTCCCCTCCCCTCCCTCCCTCCCTCCCTCCCCTCCCTCCCTCCCTCCCTCCCTCCCTCCTCCCTCCCTCCCTCTCTCTCTCTCTCTCTCCCCCCTCCCTCCCCTCCCCTCCCTCCTCCCCTCCTCCTCCCTCCCTCCCTCCCTCCCTCCCTCCCTCCCTCCCTCCCTCCCTCCCCTCCCTCCCTCCCTCTCTCTCTCCCCTCCCTCCTCCCTCCCTCCCTCCCTCCCCCTCCCTCCCTCCCTCCCTCCCTCCCTCCCTCCCTCCCCCTCCCTCCCTCCCTCCCTCCCTCCCTCCTCTCTCTCTCCCCTCCCTCCCTCCCTCCCTCCCTCCCCTCCCTCTCTCCCCCCTCCCTCCCTCCCTCCCCCCTCCCTCCCTCCCTCCCTCCTCCCTCCCTCCCCTCTCTCCTCCTCCTCCCCTCCCTCCCCCTCCCTCCTCCCCTCAAATCACCCCTCATCCTCCCTCCCTCCCTCCCTCCCTCCCTCCCTCCTCCCTCCCCTCCCACCTTACCCACATTGTCCATTGACACCTTCATTCCTCACGGCTCCTCCAATAGCCGGGGCTTACAGGAGTCACATAAATCACCACCAGGACAGAGTGGAGCATGGAGTCAGACATCTCTTCATGGTTGACTTCATAATGGAACCCTATAACCTATGGGCCTTGGTCTAAAGTAGTGCACTACCCTGGTCTAAAGTAGTGCACTACCCTGGTCTAAAGTAGTGCACTACCCTATGGGCCTTGGTCTAAAGTAGTGCACTACCCTGGTCTAAAGTAGTGCACTACCCTGGTCTAAAGTAGTGCACTACCCTATGGGCCTTGGTCTAAAGTAGTGCACTACCCTGGTCTAAAGTAGTGCACTACCCTGGTCTAAAGTAGTGCACTACCCTGGTCTAAAATAGTGCACTAACCTATGGCTCTTGGTCTAAAGTAGTGCACTACCCTGGTCTAAAGTAGTGCACTACCCTGGTCTAAAGTAGTGCACTACCCTATGGGCCTTGGTCTAACGTAGTGCACTACCCTGGTCTAAAGTAGTGCACTACCCTGGTCTAAAGTAGTGCACTACCCTATGGGCCTTGGTCTAAAGTAGTGCACTACCCTGGTCTAAAGTAGTGCACTACCCTGGTCTAAAGTAGTGCACTACCCTGGTCTAAAGTAGTGCACTACCCTATGGGCCTTGGTCTAAAGTAGTGCACTACCCTG
>NW_027001490.1:0-7406 GCF_036934945.1 Oncorhynchus masou masou
AAAACATAGTCAGGTCAGGTCTCCTACAGTAGGTCAGGTCTCCTACCCATAGTACAGGTCAGGTCTCCTAGGTCAGGTCTAGGTCAGGTCAGGTCTCCTACATAGTCAGGTCAGGTCTCCTACATGGTCAGGTCAGGTCTCCTAAATAGTTTGTCAGGTCTCCTAAATAGTAAGGTCAGGTCTCCTACATATTCAGGTCTACTACATAGTCAGGACAGGTCTCCTACATAGTCAGGTCAGGTCTCCTACATAGTCAGGTCAGGTCACCTACACAGTCAGGTCTCCTAAATAGTCAGGTCAGGTCCCTACATAGTCAGGTCAGGTCTCTAAATAGTCAGGTCAGGCCTCCTACATATTCAGGTCATAGTCAGGTCAGGTCTCCTAGTCAGGTCTCCTAAAAAGTCAGGTGTCCTACATAGTCAGGTCTCTAAATTGTCAGGTCAGGTCTCTAAATTGTCAGGTCAGGTCTCCTATTGTCATGTCAGGTCTCCTACAGGTCAGTCAGGTCTCCTACATAGTCAGGTCTCCTAAAGAGTCAGGTCAGGTCTCCTACATAGTCAGGTGAGGCCTCCTACAAGTCAGGTCAGGCCTCCTACAAATTCAGGTCTACTACATAGTCAGGTCAAGTCTTCTAAATAGTCAGGTCAGGTCTACTACATAGTCAGGTCAGGTCTCCTACATAGTCAGGTCAGGTCTCCTACATAGTCAGGTCAGGTCTCCTATATAGTCAGGTCTCCTACATAGTCAGGTCAGGTCTCCAAAATAGTCTGGACTCCGACATAGTCAGGTCGGGTTTCCTACATAGTCAGGTCTCCAACATAGTCAGGTCAAGTCTCAAAAACAGTCAGGTCAGGTATCCTACACAGTAAGGTCAGGTCTCCTACATAGTCAGGTCTCCTACATAGTCAGGTCTCCTACATAGTCAGGTCAGGTCTCCTACATAGTCAGGTCAGGTCTCCTACATAGTCAGGTCAGGTCTCCTACATAGTCAGGTCAGTTCTCCTACAGAGTCAGGTCTCCTACATAGTCAGTCAGGTCTCCTACATAGTCAGGTCTCCTAAATAGTCAGGTCAGGTCTCCTACATAGTCCAGGTCAGGCCTCCTACATATTCAGGTCTCCTACATAGTCAGGTCAGGTCTCCTAAAAAGTCAGGTCTCCTACATAGTCAGATCTCCTTCATAGTCAGGACAGGTCTCCTACATAGTCAGGTCAGGTCTCCTACATAGTCCAGGTCAGGTCTCCTACATAGTCAGGTCAGGTCTCCTACATAGTCAGGTCTCCTACATAGTCAGGTCAGGCCTCCTACATAGTCAGGTCTACTACATAGTCAGGTCAGGTCTCCTACATAGTAGTCAGGTCAGGTCTCCTACATAGTCAGGTCAGGTCTACTACATAGTCAGGTCTCCTACATAGTCAGGTCAGGTCTCCTACACAGTCAGGTCTCCTACATAGTCAGGTCAGGTCTCCTACATAGTCAGGTCAGGTCTCCTACATATTCAGGTCTCCTACAACAGTCAGGTCTCCTACATAGTCAGGTCAGGTCTCCTACATAGTCAGGTCAGGTCTCCTACATAGTCCAGGTCAGGTCTCCTACATAGTCAGGTCTCCTACATAGTCAGGTCAGGTCTCCTAAATTGTCAGTCAGGTCTCCTACATAGTCAGGTCTCCTACATAGTCAGGTCAGGTCTCCTACACAGTCAGGTCTCCAACACAGTCAGGTCAGGTCTCCTACATAGTCAGGTCAGGTCTCCTACATATTCAGGTCTCCTACATAGTCAGGTCAGGTCTCCTACATAGTCAGGTCTCCTACAGTCAGGTCAGGTCTCCTACACAGTCAGTCAGGTCTCCAACACAGTCAGGTCAGGTCTCCTACATAGTCAGGTCAGGTCTCCTACATAGTCAGTTCAGGTCTCCTACATAGTCAGGTCAGGTCTCAAACATAGTCAGGTCAGGCCTCCTACATAGTCAGGTCTCCTACATAGTCAGGTCAGGTCTCCTACATAGTCAGGTCAGGTCTCCTACATAGTCAGGTCAGGTCTACTACATAGTCAGGTCAGTTCTCCTACATAGTCAGGTCAGGCCTCCTAATCAGGTCAGGTCTCCTACATAGTCAGGTCTCCTACATAGTCAGGTCAGTCAGGTCTCCTACATAGTCAGGTCAGGTCTCCTACATAGTCAGGTCAGGTCTCCTAAAATCAGGTCATGTCAGGTCTCCTAAATAGTAGGTCAGGTCTCCTACATAGTCAGGACAGG
This sequence comes from Oncorhynchus masou masou, assembly GCF_036934945.1. Lineage (NCBI taxonomy): Eukaryota > Metazoa > Chordata > Actinopteri > Salmoniformes > Salmonidae > Oncorhynchus > Oncorhynchus masou. The sequence continues at coordinate 2,255 of NW_027001490.1, forward strand.
TCTCCTACATAGTCAGGTCAGGTCTCCTACATAGTCAGGTCAGGTCTCCTACATAGTCAGGTCAGGTCTCCTACATAGTCAGGTCTCCTACATATTCAGGTCAGGCCTCCTACATAGTCAGGTCTCCTACATAGTCAGGTCAGGTCTCCTACATAGTCAGGTCAGGTCTCCTACATAGTCAGGTCAGGTCTCCTAAATAGTCAGGTCAGGTCTCCTACACAGTCAGGTCTCCTACACAGTCAGGTCTCCTACATAGTCAGGTCTCCTTCATTGTCAGGTCAGGTCTCCTAAATTGTCAGGTCAGGTCTCCTAAAGGTCAGGTCAGGTCTCCTACACAGGTCAGGTCTCCTACATAGTCAGGTCTCCTAAAGAGTCAGGTCAGGTCTCCTACATAGTCAGGTGAGGCCTCCTACAAGGTCAGGTCAGGCCTCCTACAAATTCAGGTCTACTACATAGTCAGGGCAAGTCTTCTAAATAGTCAGGTCAGGTCTACTACATAGTCAGGTCAGGTCTCCTACATAGTCAGGACAGGTCTAGTACACAGTCAGGTCAGGTCTCCTAACATAGTCAGGTCTCCTATATAGTCAGGTCAGGTCTCCAAAATAGTCTGGACTCCGACATAGTCAGGTCGGGTTTCCTACATAGTCAGGTCTCCAACATAGTCAGGTCAAGTCTCAAAAACAGTCAGGTCAGGTATCCTACACAGTAAGGTCAGGTCTCCTACATAGTCAGGTCAGGCCTCCTATAGTCAGGTCTACTACATAGTCAGGTCAGGTCTCCTACATAGTCAGGTCAGGTCTCCTACATAGTCAGGTCAGGTCTACTACATAGTCAGGTCAGTTCTCCTACAGAGTCAGGTCAGGCCTCCTACACAGTCAGGTCTCCTACATAGTCAGGTCTCCTAAATAGTCAGGTCAGGTCTCCTACATAGTCAGGTCAGGCCTCCTACATATTCAGGTCAACTACATAGTCAGGTCAGGTCTCCTAATAGTCAGGTCTCCTACATAGTCAGATCTCCTTCATAGTCAGGACAGGTCTCCTACATAGTCAGGTCAGGTCTCCTACATAGTCAGGTCAGGTCTCCTACATAGTCAGGTCAGGTCTCCTACATAGTCAGGTCTCCTACATAGTCAGGTCAGGCCTCCTACATAGTCAGGTCTACTACATAGTCAGGTCAGGTCTCCTACATAGTCAGGTCAGGTCTCCTACATAGTCAGGGTCAGGTCTACTACATAGTCAGGTCAGTTCTCCTACAGAGTCAGGTCAGGCCTCCTACACAGTCAGGTCTCCTACATAGTCAGGTCTCCTAAATAGTCAGGTCAGGTCTCCTACATAGTCAGGTCAGGCCTCCTACATATTCAGGTCTCCTACAAAGTCAGATCTCCTTCATAGTCAGGTCAGGTCTCCTACATAGTCAGGTCAGGTCTCCTACATAGTCAGGTCAGGTCTCCTACATAGTCAGGTCTCCACATAGTCAGGTCAGGTCTCCCAAATTGTCAGGTCAGGTCTCCTACATAGTCAGGTCTCCTACATAGTCAGGTCAGGTCTCCAACACAGTCAGGTCTCCAACATAGTCAGGTCAGGTCTCCTACATAGTCAGGTCAGGTCTCCTCCATATTCAGGTCTCCTACATAGTCAGGTCAGGTCTCCTACATAGTCAGGTCTCCTACATAGTCAGGTCAGGTCTCCAACACAGTCAGGTCTCCAACACAGTCAGGTCAGGTCTCCTACATAGTCAGGTCAGGTCTCCACATAGTCAGTTCCAGGGTCTCCTCCATAGTCAGGTCAGGGTCAGGTCCTACATAGTCAGGTCAGGGTCAGGTCTCCTACATAGTCCAGGTCCAGGTCTCCTACATAGTCAGGTCAGGTCTCCTACATCAGGTCAGGTCTCCTACATAGTCAGGTCAGGTCTACTACATAGTCAGGTCAGTTCTCCTACAGAGTCAGGTCAGGCCTCCTACACAGTCAGGTCTCCTACATAGTCAGGTCTCCTAAATAGTCAGGTCAGGTCTCCTACATAGTCAGGTCAGGCCTCCTACATAGTTCAGGTCTCAACTACATAGTCAGGTCAGGTCTCCTAAAGAGTCAGGTCTCCTACATAGTCAGGTCGGACAGGTCTCCTACATAGTCAGGTCAGGTCTCCTACATAGTCAGGTCAGGTCTCCTACATAGTCGGGTCAGGTCTCCTACATAGTCAGGTCTCCTACATAGTCAGGTCAGGCCTCATAAATATTTAGGTCTACTACATAGTCAGGTCAGGTCTCCTACATAGTCAGGTCAGGTCTCTACTACATAACAGTCAGGTCAGGTCTACTACATAGTCAGGTCAGGTCTCCTACACAGTCAGGTCTCCTACATAGTCAGGTCTCCTAAATAGTCAGGTCAGGTCTCCTACATAGTCAGGTCAGGTCTCCTACATATTCAGGTCTCCTACAAAGTCAGGTCTCCTTCATAGTCAGGTCAGGTCTCCTACATAGTCAGGTCAGGTCTCCTACATAGTCAGGTCAGGTCTCCTACATAGTCAGGTCTCCTACACAGTCAGGTCAGGTCTCCTAAATTGTCAGGTCAGGTCTCCTACATAGTCAGGTGAGGCCTCCTACAAGTCAGGTCAGGTCTCCAACACAGTCAGGTCTCCAACACAGTCAGGTCAGGTCTCCTACATAGTCAGGTCAGGTCTCCTCCATATTCAGGTCTCCTACATAGTCAGGTCAGGTCTCCTACATAGTCAGGTCTCCTACATAGTCAGGTCAGGTCTCCAACACAGTCAGGTCTCCAACACAGTCAGGTCAGGTCTCCTACATAGTCAGGTCAGGTCTCCTACATAGTCAGTTCAGGTCTCCAACATAGTCAGGTCAGGTCTCCTACATAGTCAGGTCAGGCCTCCTACATAGTGAGGTCTCCTACATAGTCAGGTCAGGCCTCCTACATAGTCAGGTCTACTACATAGTCAGGTCAGGTCTCCTACATAGTCAGGTCAGGTCTCCTACATAGTCAGGTCAGGTCTACTACATAGTCAGGTCAGTTCTCCTACAGAGTCAGGTCAGGCCTCCTACACAGTCAGGTCTCCTACATAGTCAGGTCTCCTAAATAGTCAGGTCAGGTCTCCTACATAGTCAGGTCAGGCCTCCTACATATTCAGGTCAACTACATAGTCAGGTCAGGTCTCCTAAAAGTCAGGTCTCCTACATAGTCAGATCTCCTTCATAGTCAGGACAGGTCTCCTACATAGTCAGGTCAGGTCTCCTACATAGTCAGGTCAGGTCTCCTACATAGTCAGGTCAGGTCTCCTACATAGTCAGGTCTCCTACATAGTCAGGTCAGGCCTCCTACATAGTCAGGTCTACTACATAGTCAGGTCAGGTCTCCTACATAGTCAGGTCTCCTACATAGTCAGGTCAGGTCTACTACATAGTCAGGTCAGTTCTCCTACAGAGTCAGGTCAGGCCTCCTACACAGTCAGGTGTCCTACATAGTCAGGTCTCCTAAATAGTCAGGTCAGGTCTCCTACATAGTCAGGTCAGGTCTCCTACATAGTCAGGTCAGGTCTCCTCCATATTCAGGTCTCCTACATAGTCAGGTCAGGTCTCCTACATAGTCAGGTCTCCTACATAGTCAGGTCAGGTCTCCTAAATAGTCAGGTCAGGTCTCCTACATAGTCAGGTCAGGTCTCCTAAAGTCAGGTCAGGTCTCCTCCATATTCAGGTCTCCTACATAGTCAGGTCAGGTCTCCTACATAGTCAGGTCTCCTACATAGTCAGGTCAGGCCTCCTACATAGTCAGGTCTCTACATAGCCAGGTCAGGTCTCCTACATAGTCAGGTCAGGTCTCCTACATAGTCAGGTCAGGTCTCCTCCTCAGGTCTCCTACATAGTCAGGTCAGGTCTCCAACACAGTCAGGTCTAATACACAGTCAGGTCTCCTACATAGTCAGGTCAGGTCTCCTACATAGTCAGGTCAGGTCTCCTACATAGTCAGGTCAGGCCTCCTACATAGTCAGGTCAGGTCAGGTCAGGTCTTAAAAGTCAGGTCAGGTCTCCTACATAGTCAGGTCAGGCCTCCAAATTGTCAGGTCAGGTCTCCTACATAGTCAGGTCAGGTCTCCGACATAGTCAGGTCAGGCCTCATAGTCAGGTCAGGTCTCCAACACAGTCAGGTCTCCTACATAGTCATGTCAGGTCTCCTACATAGTCAGGTCAGGTCTCCTACATAGTCAGGTCAGGCCTCCACACATTCAGGTCAGGTCTCCTACATAGTCAGGTCAGGTCATAGTCAGGTCAGGTCTCCTACATACATAGTCAGGTCAGGTCTCCTACATATTCAGGTCTCCTCACATAGTCAGGTCTCCTACAAACAGGTCAGGCCTCCTACATAGTCAGGTCAGGATCCTCCTACAGTCAGGTCAGGGTCTCCTACATAGTCAGGTCAGGCCTCCTACATAGTCAGGTCAGGGCCTCCTACAGTCAGGCCATAGTCAGGTCAGGTCAGGTCTCCTACATAGTCAGGTCAGGTCTCCTAAATTGTCAGGTCAGGCCTCCTACATATTCAGGCCTCCTACATAGTCAGGTCAGGTCTCCTACATAGTCAGGTCTCCTACATGGTCAGGTCAGGTCTCCTACATATTCCAGGTCTCCTACATAGTCAGGTCAGGTCTCCTACACAGTCAGGTCTTCAACACAGGAGGTCAGGTCTCTACATAGTGAGGTCTCCTACATAGTCAGGTCAGGTCTCCAACACAGTCAGGTCTTCAACACAGTCAGGTCAGGTCTCCTACATAGTGAGGTCTCCTACATAGTCAGGTCAGGTCTCCAACACAGTCAGGTCTCCTACATAGTCAGGTCAGGTCTCCTACATAGTCAGGTCAGGTCTCTACACAGTCAGGTCTCCTACATAGTCAGGTCAGGTCTCCAACACAGACAGGTCTCCTACATAGTCAGGTCAGGTCTTCTACATAGTCAGGTCAGGTCTTCTACATAGTCAGGTCAGGTCTCCTACATAGTCAGGTCAGGTCTCCTACCTAGTCAGGTCAGGTCTCCTACATAGGCAGGTCTCCTACATAGTCAGGTCAGGTCTCCTACATAGGCAGGACAGGTCTCCTACATAGTCAGGACAGGTCTCCTACATAGTCAGGCCTCCTACATAGTCAGGACAGGTC
>NW_027001491.1:0-7405 GCF_036934945.1 Oncorhynchus masou masou
TTCCCTCATGTCTCACTGTTACACCAGAGATTAATCTTCTAGTGTCATGACTGACAGGCCGAACAATAACATCGTAAACCATCCCTTTTAATGTCCTTTCAGGAAATGGCTGTTTTTCAGTTGTTATCATTATGTAGCTGCTTGATATCAGTGCAACTTAGACAACACCCTGAGAGAGAGAGAGAGAGAGAGAGAGAGAGAGAGAGAGGTGAGAGAGAGAGAGGTGAGAGAGAGAGGTGAGAGAGAGAGAGAGGTGAGAGAGAGAGAGAGAGAGAGAGAGAGAGAGAGAGGTGAGAGAGGTGAGAGAGACAGAGGTGAGAGAGAGAGAGAGAGAGAGAGAGAGAGAGAGAGAGAGATATATATATATATATATATAGAGAGAGACAGAGATATATATATATATAGAGAGAGAGAGAGAGAAAGATCTCCGTTAGTGATGCTGCATGTGATTGATTCCAGGAAGATGAAGTTATGAGATCTGCCACAAGAGGGGGCTGCTCTATAGTCACAGAAGAATCAGCCTCTCTCTCTCTCTCTCTCTCTCTCTCTCTCTACCTATCCCTCTCTCTCTCTCTCTCTCTCATGTTCTGACATAACTACCAGGTATTCCAGGAATAGCTTTATCAGTCTAGAAATGTATATTTTTGCCTTTAGTACTAAAGCCTATAGAAACGAATTGAATAACACATTCAGACATGGCAAAAAAAGTACTGTCAAAAAATCTATCATAAGAAACACGATTTGGAGAAGTGTCAGTCCTCAATCACATGCAGTTTTAACCCCTTTTCGGCTGTAGGCACAAACTACCTTCCACTTCTATTAGTTGCTTTAATCCAGTATAAGTTTACCTTCAGACGAGTGCCGTGACTTGTGGGAGTGTAGAGCAAAACGAAGAACATCATCGTGTTCGTGAGATAGAGGTGTCATAATCGTTTTTAATAGGTCAAACCGTTCAGATGCTCCAGACGTTTTTTGTGAGAAGACGATTTTCGGGTTGTCTCATGTGGTCTGACAAACACCGCTCTGTCACCTTTCACCTCATATGTGGAAGTGGTCTGACAAACACCGCTCTGTCACCTTTCACCTCATATGTGGAAGTGGTCTGACAAACACCCGCTCTGTCACCTTTCACCACAGATGTGGAGGTGGTCTGACAAACACCTCTCTGTCACCTTTCACCACAGATGTGGAGGTGGTCTGACAAACACCTCTCTGTCACCTTTCACCTCAGATGTGGAAGTGGTCTGACAAACACCTCTCTGTCACCTTTCACCTCAGATGTGAAGTGGTCTGACAAACACCTCTCTGTCACCTTTCACCTCAGATGTGGAAGTGGTCTGACAAACACCTCTCTGTCACCTTTCACCACAGATGTGGGAAGTGGTCTGACAAACACCTCTCTGTCACCTTTCACTACAGATGTGGAAGTGGTCTGACAAACACCTCTCTGTCACCTTTCACCACAGATGTGGAAGTCGACAAACACCGGTCACCTTTCACCACAGATGTGGAAGTGGTCTGACAAACACCTCTCTGTCACCTTTCACCTCAGATGTGGAAGTGGTCTGACAAACACCTCTCTGTCACCTTTCACCACAGATGTGGAAGTGGTCTGACAAACACCTCTCTGTCACCTTTCACCTCAGATGTGGAAGTGGTCTGACAAACACCTCTGTCACCTTTCACCACAGATGTGGAAGTGGTCTGACAAACACCTCTCTGTCACCTTTCACCTTAGATGTGGAAGTGATGGATGAGGTGGTTTTGAGATGCAGTCCATGCAAACACACATCTCTACAGCTTTGAGCTTTAACTGATTGATTTTGACGGGGATTTGTTTGCTATGTACCGTATATAGTGACACACCGGTGTGTCAATCGCCTCTCGGGGGTTTAATAAAACATATATTGTTTAAACCAGCTGAACACCCTGCCATCCAGGACCTATACACAGTACACAAGGCGGTGTCAGAGGAAGACTCCAGTCACCCAAGTCATAGACTGTTCTCTGCTAGCGCACGGCAAGCGGTACCGGAGCACCAAGCAGTTAGGTCCTAAAGGCTTCTGAACAGCTTCTACCCCATAAGACTGTTGAACAATTCATCAAATGGCCATCCGGACTATTTACATTGAGCTACTCGCTGTTTATTATCTATGTATAGTCACTTCGCCCCTACTTACATGTGGCCAAAATGACCCACTAACCTGTATCCCCGCACATTGACTCAGTACCGGTACCCTGTATATAGCCTCGTTATTGTTATTTAATTTTATTGTGTTACTTTTTATTCGAATTTTACCTTAGTTTATTTAGTAAATATTTTCTTAACTCTATTTATTGAACTGCATTGTTGGTTAAGGGCTTGTGAGTAAGCATTTCACGATAAGGTCTACCTACACCTGTTGTATTCAGCATTTCACGATAAGGTCTACCTACACCTGTTGTATTCAGTATTTCACTGTGTCTACCTACACCTGTTCACGATAAGGTCTACCTACACCTGTTGTATTCCGGCATTTCACTGTAAGGTCTACCTACACCTGTTGTATCTCGGCATTTCACGGTCTACCTACACCTGTTGTATTCAGCATTTCACGATAAGGTCTACCTACACCTGTTGTATTCAGCATTTCACGATAAGGTCTACCTACACCTGTTGTATTCAGCATTTCACGATAAGGTCTACCTACACCTGTTGTATTCAGCATTTCACGATAAGGTCTACCTACACCTGTTGTATTCAGCATTTCACGATAAGGTCCCACACCTGTTGTATTCAGCATTTCACTGTAAGGTCTACCTACACCTGTTGTATTCAGCATTTCACTGTAAGGTCTACCTACACCTGTTGTATTCAGCATTTCACTGTAAGGTCTACCTACACCTGTTGTATTCAGCATTTCACTGTAAGGTCTACCTACACCTGTTGTATTCAGCATTTCACGATAAGGTCTACCTACACCTGTTGTATTCAGCATTTCACTGTAAGGTCTACCTACACCTGTTGTATTCAGCATTTCACGATAAGGTCTACCTACACCTGTTGTATTCGGCATTTCACTGTAAGGTCTACCTACACCTGTTGTATTCAGCATTTCACGATAAGGTCTACCTACACCTGTTGTATTCGGTGCATGTGACAAATTAGATTTGATTTGAAATCCAGGGTTTCTATGTCAAACATTTTTGTTATATTTCAGTCTTCTGTGATGTATATGAAGTGTACTTGTCACGCCCTGATCTGGTTCACCTGTTCCTGTGCTTGTCTCCCCACCCTCCAGGTGTCGCCCATCTTCCCCGTTATCCCCTGGGTATTTATACCTGGCTTTTCTGTCTGTCTGTTGTCAGTCCGTCTTGTTTGTTAAAGCCTACCAGTGGTTTGTCTCAGCTCCTGTTTGCCCCTAGTCTCTCTTGTTAAAGCCTACCAGTGGTTTGTCTCAGCTCCTGTTTGCCCCTAGTCTCTCTTTGTTAAAGCCTACCAGTGGTTTGTCTCAGCTCCTGTTTGCCCCTAGTCTCTTTGTTAAAGCCTACCAGTGGTTTGTCTCTAGCTCCTGTTTGCCCTAGTCTCTCTTTGTTAAAGCCTACCAGTGGTTTGTCTCAGCTCCTGTTTGCCCCTAGTCTCTCTTTGTTAAAGCCTACCAGTGGTTTGTCTCAGCTCCTGTTTGCCCTAGTCTCTCTTTGTTAAAGCCTACCAGTGGTTTGTCTCAGCTCCTGTTTGCCCCTAGTCTCTCTTTGTTAAAGCCTACCAGTGGTTTGTCTCTAGCTCCTGTTTGCCCCTAGTCTCTCTTTGTTAAAGCCTACCAGTGGTTTGTCTCAGCTCCTGTTTGCCCCTAGTCTCTCTTTGTTAAAGCTACTAGTGGTTTGTCCAGCTCCTGTTTGGTTTGTCTACCAGTGGTTTGTCTCAGCTCTGTTTGCCCCTAGTCTCTCTTTGTTAAAGCCTACCAGTGGTTTGTCTCAGCTCCTGTTTGCCCCTAGTCTCTCTTTGTTAAAGCCTACCAGTGTTTGGTCTCAGCTCCTGTTTGCCCCCTAGTCTCTCTCTTTGTTAAAGCCTACAGTGGTTTGTCTCATCTCCTGTTTGCCCCTAGTCTCTCTTTGTTAAAGCCTACCAGTGTTTGGTCTCAGCTCCTGTTTGCCCCTAGTCTCTCTTTGTTAAAGCCTACCAGTGTTTGTCTCAGCTCCTGTTTGCCCCTAGTCTCTCTTTGTTAAAGCCTACCAGTGGTTTGTCTCAGCTGTTTCCTGCCCTCTTTTTTTGCCCTAGTTCTCTCTTTTGTTAAAGCCTACCAGTGGTTTGTCTCAGCTCCTGTTTGCCCCTAGTCTCTCTTGTTAAAGCCTACCAGTGGTTTGTCTCAGCTCCTGTTTGCCCCTAGTCTCTTTTTGTTAAAGCCTACCAGTGGTTTGTCTCAGCTCCTTGCTTGCCCCTAGTCTCTTCAAAGCCTACCAGTGGTTTGTCTCAGCTCCTGTTTGCCCCCTAGTCTCTCTTTGTTAAAGCCTACCAGTGGTTTGTCTCAGCTCCTGTTTGCCCCTAGTCTCTCTTTGTTAAAGCCTACCAGTGGTTTGTCTCAGCTCCTGTTTGCCCCTAGTCTCTCTTTGTTAAAGCCTACCAGTGGTTTGTCTCAGCTCCTGTTTGCCCCTAGTCTCTCTTTGTTAAAGCCTACCAGTGGTTTGTCTCAGCTCCTGTTTGCCCCTAGTCTCTCTTTGTTAAAGCCTACCAGTGGTTTGTCTCAGCTCCTGTTTGCCCCTAGTCTCTCTTTGTTAAAGCCTACCAGTGGTTTGTCTCAGCTCCTGTTTGCCCCTAGTCTCTCTTTGTTAAAGCCTACCAGTGGTTTGTCTCAGCTCCTGTTTGCCCCTAGTCTCTCTTTGTTAAAGCCTACCAGTGTTTGGTCTCAGCTCCTGTTTGCCCCTAGTCTCTCTTTGTTAAAGCCTACCAGTGGTTTGTCTCAGCTCCTGTTTGCCCCTAGTCTCTCTTTGTTAAAGCCTACCAGTGGTTTGTCTCAGCTCCTGTTTGCCCCTAGTCTCTCTTTGTTAAAGCCTACCAGTGGTTTGTCTCAGCTCCTGTTTGCCCCTAGTCTCTCTTTGTTAAAGCCTACCAGTGTTTGGTCTCAGCTCCTGTTTGCCCCTAGTCTCTCTTTGTTAAAGCCTACCAGTGTTTGGTCTCAGCTCCTGTTTGCCCCTAGTCTCTCTTTGTTAAAGCCTACCAGTGGTTTGGTCTCAGCTCCTGTTTGCCCCTAGTCTCTCTTTGTTAAAGCCTACCAGTGGTTTGTCTCAGCTCCTGTTTGCCCCTAGTCTCTCTTTGTTAAAGCCTACCAGTGGTTTGTCTCAGCTCCTGTTTGCCCCTAGTCTCTCTTTGTTAAAGCCTACCAGTGGTTTGTCTCAGCTCCTGTTTGCCCCTAGTCTCTCTTTGTTAAAGCCTACCAGTGGTTTGTCTCAGCTCCTGTTTGCCCCTAGTCTCTCTTTGTTAAAGCCTACCAGTGGTTTGTCTCAGCTCCTGTTTGCCCCTAGTCTCTCTTTGTTAAAGCCTACCAGTGGTTTGTCTCAGCTCCTGTTTGCCCCTAGTCTCTCTTTGTTAAAGCCTACCAGTGGTTTGTCTCAGCTCCTGTTTGCCCCTAGTCTCTCTTTGTTAAAGCCTACCAGTGGTTTGTCTCAGCTCCTGTTTGCCCCTAGTCTCTCTTTGTTAAAGCCTACCAGTGGTTTGTCTCAGCTCCTGTTTGCCCCTAGTCTCTCTTTGTTAAAGCCTACCAGTGGTTTGTCTCAGCTCCTGTTTGCCCCTAGTCTCTCTTTGTTAAAGCCTACCAGTGGTTTGTCTCAGCTCCTGTTTGCCCCTAGTCTCTCTTTGTTAAAGCCTACCAGTGGTTTGTCTCAGCTCCTGTTTGCCCCTAGTCTCTCTTTGTTAAAGCCTACCAGTGGTTTGGTCTCAGCTCCTGTTTGCCCCTAGTCTCTCTTTGTTAAAGCCTACCAGTGGTTTGTCTCAGCTCCTGTTTGCCCCTAGTCTCTCTTTGTTAAAGCCTACCAGTGGTTTGTCTCAGCTCCTGTTTGCCCCTAGTCTCTCTTTGTTAAAGCCTACCAGTGGTTTGTCTCAGCTCCTGTTTGCCCCTAGTCTCTCTTTGTTAAAGCCTACCAGTGGTTTGTCTCAGCTCCTGTTTGCCCCTAGTCTCTCTTTGTTAAAGCCTACCAGTGGTTTGTCTCAGCTCCTGTTTGCCCCTAGTCTCTCTTTGTTAAAGCCTACCAGTGGTTTGTCTCAGCTCCTGTTTGCCCCTAGTCTCTCTTTGTTAAAGCCTACCAGTGGTTTGGTCTCAGCTCCTGTTTGCCCCTAGTCTCTCTTTGTTAAAGCCTACCAGTGGTTTGTCTCAGCTCCTGTTTGCCCCTTAGTCTCTCTTTGTTAAAGCCTACCAGTGGTTTGTCTCAGCTCCTGTTTGCCCCTAGTCTCTCTTTTGTTAAAGCCTACCAGTGGTTTGGTCTCAGCTCCTGTTTGCCCCTAGTCTCTCTTTGTTAAAGCCTACCAGTGGTTTGTCTCAGCTCCTGTTTGCCCCTAGTCTCTCTTTGTTAAAGCCTACCAGTGGTTTGTCTCAGCTCCTGTTTGCCCCTAGTCTCTCTTTGTTAAAGCCTACCAGTGGTTTGTCTCAGCTCCTGTTTGCCCCTAGTCTCTCTTTGTTAAAGCCTACCAGTGGTTTGTCTCAGCTCCTGTTTGCCCCTAGTCTCTCTTTGTTAAAGCCTACCAGTGGTTTGTCTCAGCTCCTGTTTGCCCCTAGTCTCTCTTTGTTAAAGCCTACCAGTGGTTTGTCTCAGCTCCTGTTTGCCCCTAGTCTCTCTTTGTTAAAGCCTACCAGTGGTTTGTCTCAGCTCCTGTTTGCCCCTAGTCTCTCTTTGTTAAAGCCTACCAGTGGTTTGTCTCAGCTCCTGTTTGCCCCTTAGTCTCTCTTTGTTAAAGCCTACCAGTGGTTTGGTCTCAGCTCCTGTTTGCCCCTAGTCTCTCTTTGTTAAAGCCTACCAGTGGTTTGTCTCAGCTCCTGTTTGCCCCTAGTCTCTCTTTGTTAAAGCCTACCAGTGGTTTGTCTCAGCTCCTGTTTGCCCCTAGTCTCTCTTTGTTAAAGCCTACCAGTGGTTTGGTCTCAGCTCCTGTTTGCCCCTAGTCTCTCTTTGTTAAAGCCTACCAGTGGTTTGTCTCAGCTCCTGTTTGCCCCTAGTCTCTCTTTGTTAAAGCCTACCAGTGGTTTGTCTCAGCTCCTGTTTGCCCCTAGTCTCTCTTTGTTAAAGCCTACCAGTGGTTTGTCTCAGCTCCTGTTTGCCCCTTGTCTCTCTTTGTTAAAGCCTACCAGTGTTTGGTCTCAGCTCCTGTTTGCCCCTAGTCTCTCTTTGTTAAAGCCTACCAGTGTTTGGTCTCAGCTCCTGTTTGCCCCTAGTCTCTCTT
>NW_027001492.1:0-7403 GCF_036934945.1 Oncorhynchus masou masou
CCCTATCTTCATGTCCACATCCCAGTTCAACCCTAACCCTATCTTCATGTCCACATCCCAGTTCAACCCTAACCCTAACCCTAGCTTCATATCCACATCCCAGTTCAACCCTAACCCTATCTTCATGTCCACATCCCAGTTCAACCCTAACCCTATCTTCATGTCCACATCCCAGTTCAACCCTAACCCTAACCCTAGCTTCATATCCACATCCCAGTTCAACCCTAACCCTAGCTTCATGTCCACATCCCAGTTCAACCCTAACCCTATCTTCATGTCCACATCCCAGTTCAACCCTAACCCTAACCCTATCTTCATGTCCACATCCCAGTTCAACCCTAACCCTAGCTTCATGTCCACATCCCAATTCAACTCTAACTCTACCCTCAACCAGAACCCTAACTCTTGCTTTATGTCCACATTCCAGTTCAACCCTTAATTCTTGCCTCAACTACTACTCCAACCCTAACCTTCGGTTTATCTTACTTTTTATCCTACATTTGTCTTTGGACCCGTAAGGTGCTGGAGCTCGGCTCCACCTGGCTCTCCCTTTGACACAAGGTGTTGGAATCCAGCTCAAATCAACATTTGTACAGATAGCAATGACAAATTGGCACCCCCTACTGGATTTACCTGTGAGTAGAATATAGAAAAATTCCACAAGAGAATTTGAGTGGGAAAACCTTATAGGTTCTACTCTTTTGATTGTTGACTTGCTGAGCTCAACTAAGGATTTCAGAGAAGTATGCATTGTATATCCTAAACAAATTAAGCCTTCAGGATTGAGATACTGTAATTCCACTGAGATTGTATTTTACACTAGAATTCTGATGCTGTGATATTTCTCTGACTGCCAGTGATGGTTGCCATAGCCACAGAGAGATTGAGGCAGTATTCCAGAACTGTAGGACGGCACTGAGAAGTACTGACAACATCATCAAGCGTTACACAGGGTCAGGTGCTCATAATACAAAAGAAAGTGGAATGAACAGCCTTTTTTAACAGTAGACTATCCCTGCTGCAATCTTTCTGTTTCTAATGGTTCTGCAGTTGGCAGCAGTCTTTTTCTCATTCCTTTTATCACAGAACCGTGTGGCTTCACAGAACATGTGTTTTGTAGATGCATGTGTCTGGGAGTCCCAACCAATGCACTATTCATGACCATTCATCTCTTCTTAGGGCTAGAACATCACATGACAACAGCTCCTGGTCTCCTCTGTTTCCCCCCCTTCATTATACCTATCAATTGTTGTATGTAAAATTCTACTGTTCTTCAGACTTTGGTTCATCCTTTCATTTTCTTCTTCTTTCTTTGTTCTTCTCTGAATCCCCTGATTATGAGGTGGTGCTCACTGCAACCCTACTGTGTCTAATCACCAGTGTGAATGAGCGCTTTTGATCTTCACCAAGCTTGTAGGAATCATGATTGGCACATCAACTGTCTGAAGTCTAGCAATGGGATCGCTTTAAAATCTGTTAATCAAATATTAATCTTGGTTTTCTGTTCACGTGTGTTTTTAGCATTGGCCCAGTTACAGATCTCTGAGCTTCTGGTTTTGATGTAGTTTTGATACTATTAAACCCTCACCCCCCCCCCCCACACACACACACACACACACACATTCTCTCTCTCTCTCTCTCTCTCTCTCTCTCTCTCTCTCTCTCTCTCTCTCTCTCTCTCGTCTCTTATTCTGTAGCCTGGGGTAATATGCTAATGGGGAAGGCTGCTGTGAAAAAAAGGGTTTGTGGTTTGTTGACTGTGTGAAGTGAAGCAGATTCTGGTGTCAGCGTAGCACACCATCTTACACCATGTTATGGTTATGTTTCGGTGACCAATGGTGATAAAGTTATTTCAGAGGCGCACCACACACACACACCCAAACATCCTCCTAATTGATATGCCAAATCGATCAGGTTCATTAGTGCCTTGCTGATTGCCAGGTTCAGATTACCGTGGCGCTGATGCGTTTAATTTTCTCCCTGGGTTGCTTATGATGAAGGGTTTCCTGTGGTGACACTTGACAGGAAGGATCAGTATAAATCACAACACTCTGGGTAGTTCAGGTCTCTGGGGGGCCCTGGTTTACATCCATTATTTATCACAATTCAAGGAGACTTATATATCATGTATTAGCTATTATACAGGTATAGGATCTTAATTTGATCACCCTGTTGTCAGGATTTGGCCAGGGTTGTTCCGGGTTTTGGTCAGTAGATGTCCCCATTGTGCTTTTTGTCCCTATGTTTTTCCCTTGATCCCCATTATTTTTTGCACCTGTGTCTCGTTTCCCCTGATTGTATTTAAACCCTTTGTTTCCCTCAGTTCTGTGCTCTGTGTTTGTATGTTAGCACCCTGCCCTAGTGTTCTGTGTGCTCTTGTCGATTCCGGGTGAAGTTCTTGTGGTATTCTGTTTTTTGTTTTTGTTTATTTTTGGTGAGTTTCTTTTGAGGTCTTTTTGTGTTTTTCCTACCACCTTTTGGATTTGCCATTTTTTGTATTTTAGGATTTTTCTTTATTAAATACACCGTCTTAAGTACTGCTGTGTCTGCCTCATCTTCTGGGTTCTGCTGTCTATTCGTGGCTCAGTTGGTTAAGTGACTGTTTCTCACTCCGGAGACCCAGGTTCGAAACCGGGTCCTGACAGAAACACAGAGCCAAAAATGAACCCAGAGGCAGCCAGTTCCCAGGACCTTTTGCCACGCTGTCCCACCACCAGGAGACTGTCCAACGCCACGAAGCCGCCCTGGTTCAGCAAGAGGCCTTAATGGCTAGACATTCTCATCTTCTGTCGGAGATGCTGACTTCCATTAAGCAAATATCTGATCGACTTACCCCCGGCAACAGTTTCCGTCCCAGTACCTCAGGTTCACGTACCCATGGCAGTTAACCCCCTGGCTGAACCTCGTCTTCCACCTCCCCAACGGTTCTCAGGTGATCCAAGTGCTTGTAAAGGCTTTCTCACTCAATGTTCTCTCTCCTTTGAGCTGCAACCCTCGTCGTTTCCCACCGACCGGTCTAAGATCGCATATATCATTACCCTGCTGTCGGAAAAAGCCCTGGCCTGGGCTACTGCTGTGTGGGATGCCCATAGTTCCTGCTGTGCCAGCTACTCTGCCTTTGCTGAGGAATTCAAACGAGTGTTTCAAGGCCCAAGCAGTGGTTCTGACTCAGCCAAACAGCTCCTGACTCTCCATCAAGGTTGGCGCAGCGTGACGGACTATGCCATCCAGTTCCGCACGGTGGCAGCAGCGAGTGGCTGGAACAACGAGGCGCTCACGGTGTGCTTTCTGAAAGGCCTTTCCGACACTATCCAAGATGAACTGGCCACTCGGGAACCACCGGACAATCTCGAGTCCCTGATCAAGTTGGCCTCACGCATTGACCAGCGTCTGAGAGAGAGAGAACTCAACCGTAGACCTCTAGCCCCTATCAGTCCCAGCTCCGAGTCCCCACCTTTATCATCGCTGGCTCCACCGGAACCCATGCAGATTGGACGCATCTCCCAGGCTGAGAGAGACCGCCGGATGAGGAGCGACGCTGTCTATATTGCGGCAAACCGGGCCATTTCCGTTCCACGTGTCCCGGGCTCCAGGGAAACGCTCTGTCCCGTACAGACCGGGGGGAACTGTAACGGGAAACATAACCTCCTCCCATCCGTCCAACTCCCGTCTGCTCATTCCAGTCACCCTCTCCTGGGACAACCACAAGCTTCACCTTCAAGCCTTGGTAGACTCTGGAGCCGCAGGTAACTTCATGGATGGTGTCTGGGCGAAGGAGAATGGCGTTCCTCTGAACCTCTAAGTGACCCCATGAGGGTTACTACATTGGATGGAAGCCCTTTGGGATCTGGACTTGTCACTCATGTCACTACCTCCTTGAGACTTTCAGTTTCACAACACCAGGAATTGATGAACTTTCATTTGATCTCCTGTTCCGAGTTCCCTCTCGTCCTTGGATACCCCTGGCTTCACAGCCATAACCCTCACATCGACTGGTCTGTGGGCACTATCAAGCAGTGGGGTCCTACGTGCCAAGCTACTTGTATTTTCCGGAATTCCCCGAGTTCTACTCCCGAGTCTTTAGAATCCATCGACCTGACCCGAGTTCCCGAGTGTTACCATGACCTCAAACTGGTGTTTAGCAAACAGAGGGCCACCATGCTACCACCCCATAGATCTTACGATTGCCCCATCGACCTGTTTCCGGGCACTTGCCCCTCCAGGGGTCGGATCTTTTCCCTATCTCCACCCGAACGAGCTGCTATGGATACCTACATCAAGGACTCTCTGGAAGCAGGCCTCATGCGTCCATCAACCTCCCCGGCGGGAGCAGGGTTTTTCTTTGTGGCCAAGAAAGATGGTGGATTACGTCCTTGCATCGACTACCGGGGACTCAATGACATAACCGTCCGTAACCGTTACCCGCTACCCTTATGGCCACAGCCTTCGAGCTGCTCCAGGAAGCAGTTGTTTTCACTAAGCTTGACCTGCGGAACGCATACCATCTTGTGCGGATCAGACCTGGTGACGAGTGGAAGACCGCTTTCAACACGCCTACTGGTCACTATGAATACTTGGTGATGCCCTTCGGCCTGACCAACGCCCCAGCGGTGTTCCAAGCGCTCATAAACGATGTGCTTAGGGATATGCTTAACATATTTGTGTTCGTTTACTTGGATGACATCCTCATCTTTCGAGCTCCCTTCAAGAACACACTAAGCATGTCAGACAAGTACTCAAACGCCTCCTGGACAGCCATCTGTACGTTAAGCCGGAAAAATGTGAATTCCATTCATCCCGAGTACAATTCCTGGGATTTGTAGTGGAACCCGGTCGAGTCCAAATGGACCCTAGGAAGGTAGGGGCGGTAGCGGATTGGCCCACCCCCAAATCCGTTAAGGATGTTCAGCGTTTCCTGGGCTTCACAAACTTTTACCGCAAGTTCATCAAGAACTTCAGTTTGGTGGCAGCTCCTCTCTCAGCTTTAACCAAAGGTGGCAATGCAAGGTTTGTGTGGGGAAGAGAAGCTGAGACGGCCTTCCAAGGACTCAAGCAGCGCGTCCTCTCTGCTCCCATCCTGATACTACCGACTACGGATGAACCATTTGTGGTGGAGGTAGACGCATCAGAGGTTGGTGTTGGAGCTGTCCTGTCTCAGAGGGGTGAAGACAAGAAGCTTCATCCGTGCGCTTTCTTCTCACACCGGCTTACCCCGACTGAGAGGAACTACGATGTGGGGGATCGTGAACTCCTAGCGGTTAAGATGGCATTGAAGGAATGGAGACACTGGCTCGAGGGGGCTTCTCACCCGTTTCAAGTGCTTACGGACCACAAAAATCTGGAGTATATCCAGCAGGCGAAGCGATTGAACTCTAGACAAGCTAGATGGTCTCTTTTCTTCAATCGATTCCAGTTTATCCTCACCTATCGGCCCGGGTCGAAGAATCTCAAACCGGATGCCCTGTCCCGAGTCTACGCTCCTGCCATTCGAGATGACACGGACATGCCTGTCCTTCCTGCTGCTAAGATTGTGGCTCCGATCTCGTGGCAAGTTGAGGATACCGTGAGACGTGCTCAAGCTAGCGAACCGGACCCTAAAGGAGGCCCTGCCAATCGGTTGTTTGTCCCCAAGGCAGTGAGGACTCAGGTCCTTCTGTGGGGGCACTCCTCTCGCCTCACCTGTCATCCGGGCGTAGGTCGCACCTTGGAGTTCATCCAGCGTAAGTTCTGGTGGCCTACCATAAGAGAAGACGTTGCCACTTTCGTCAATGCCTGCCCCGTGCTGCCAGGGCAAATCTTCTCACCTCCGCCTCAAGGACTCCTTCACCCTTTACCTGTTCCCCACAGACCCTGGTCCCATATCTCATTGGACTTTATTACTGGACTTCCTCCATCCCATGGCAATACTACTATCCTAGTCATAATCGACAGGTTTTCAAAGGCGGCCAGGTTCGTCCCTCTGACTAAGTTACCTTCTGCCAAGGAAACGGCTGAGTTGGTAATTAATCATGTGTTCCGAGTCTTCGGCATTCCTCAAGATGTGGTTTCTGACAGAGGTCCCCAGTTCGCCTCAAGGTTTTGGAAGGCCTTCTGCCAACTCATGGGGGCTTCTGCCAGTCTATCTTCAGGGTACCATCCGGAGTCCAACGGCCAAACAGAGAGGATGAATCAAGAGCTGGAAACCACCCTCCGATGTATGACTCGTGACAACCCGTCCACATGGTCATCCTTTATTGTTTGGGCCGAATACGCGCACAACACCTTGCGCTCCTCCACTGGTATGTCCCTTGAGTGTCAGTTTGGCTATGCTCCTCCATTGTTCCCGACCAGGAGGCAGAAGTCAGAGTGCCTTCAGCCTTGAGGTTCGTCAGACGCTGTCGGCTTATGTGGAGGAAGACCCGTCTTAATCTGATGCGTTCCTCACAGAGGTATCAACAACAAGCCAACAGACGCCGCCGTCCCGGGCCTACTCCTGCCCCGGCCAGAGAGTCTGGCTTTCCACAAGAGACTTACCTCTACGGGTGGAGTCTCGCAAGCTGTCCCAAAAATACATCGGTCCCTTCAAGGTTGCCAGGAGAGTTAACCCAGTTTCTTATCGCCTACACTTACCCAGATCCCTTAAGATTAATCCCACATTTCATGTGTCATTGTTAAAACCTGTTGTTTTTCTCCCCTTGTCCCGGCAGACAGACCTCCCCCTCCGCCCTCGTGTCATTGGAGGCCAGCCGGTTTATACCGGGTCCACCGGATACTGGATTCCCGCCGGGTGCAGCGGTCCTGGCAGTATCTGGTGGACTGGGAAGGCTACGGTCCTGAGGAGCGCTCCTGGGTTCCTGCCAAAGACATCCTGGACCCTGACCTCATTCGTCAGTTCAGGGTCCTCCACCCTGAGAGAGCCAGGAACGTCAGGAGCCGTTCCTAGGGGGGATTCTGTCAGGATTTGGCCAGGGTTGTTCCGGGTTTTGGTCAGTAGATGTCCCCATTGTGCTTTTTGTCCCTATGTTTTTCCCTTGATCCCCATTATTTTTTGCACCTGTCTCTGTTTCCCTGATTGTATTTAAACCCTTTGGTTTCCCTCAGTTCTGTGCTCTGTGTTTGTATGTTAGCACCCTGCCCTAGTGTTCTGTGTGCTCTTGTCGATTCCGGGTGAAGTTCTTGTGGTATTCTGTTTTTTGTTTTTGTTTATTTTTGGTGAGTTTCTTTTGAGGTCTTTTTGTGTTTTTCCTACCACCTTTTGGATTTGCCATTTTTGTATTTTAGGATTTTTTCTTTATTAAATACACCGTCTTAAGTACTGCTGTGTCTGCCTCATCTTCTGGGTTCTGCTGTCTATTCGTGGCTCAGTTGGTTAAGTGACTGTTTCTCACTCCGGAGACCCAGGTTCAAAACCGGGTCCTGACACC
>NW_027001493.1:0-20000 GCF_036934945.1 Oncorhynchus masou masou
TGGAGAAGACATCGACCAGGGTCTTCTACATACAATTGATTATTACAACACTGGCTTTAATATGAAGATGTATGGTGCATTCAGAAAGTATTCAGACCCCTTGACTTTTTCCACATTTTGTTACGTTACATCCTTATTCTAAAATTGATTAAATAGTTTTTTTCCCTTCATCAATCTACACACAATACCCCACAATGACAAAGCAAAAACAGGTTCGTAATTTTTGCTAAAATATTAAATAAAAATGCAGAAATATCACATTTACACCCTTTACTCAGTACATTGTTGAAGCAGATCCTCTCAATCTCTGTCAGGTTGGATGGGGAGCGTCGCTGCATAGCTATTTTACAGGGAGGGCTGATACAGGAAAGGAGAGGAGAGGGGAGGGGAGAGGAGAGGAGAGGAAATGAAATGAGAGGGGAGGAGAGGGGAGAGGAGAGGAGAGGAGAGGGGAAAGGAGAGGAGAGGAAAGGAAAGGAAAGGAGAGGAGAGGAGAGGAGAGGAGAGGGGAGGAGAGGGAGAGGAGAGGAGAGGAGAGGGGAGGGGAGAGGAGAGGAGAGGAGAGGAAAGGAAAGGAAAGGAAAGGAAAGGAAAGGAGAGGAGAGGGGAGGGGGAGAGAGGGAGAGGGGAGGGGGGAGAGGAGAGGGAGAGGAGAGGGAGAGGAGAGGAGAGGGGAGAGGAAAGGAGAGGAGAGGAGAGGGGAGAGGAGAGGAGAGGAGAGGAGAGGAGAGGAGAGGAGAGGAGAGGAGAGGAGAGGAGAGGAAAGGAAAGGAAAGGAAAGGAGAGGGGAGGGGAGGAGAGGGGAGAGGAGAGGAGAGGAGAGGAGAGGGGAGAGGAAAGGAGAGGAAAGGAAAGGAGAGGAGAGGAGAGGGGAGAGGAAAGGAGAGGAGAGGAGAGGGGATGGGAAAGGAGAGGAGAGGAGAGGGGAGGGGAAAGGAAAGGAAAGGAAAGGAAAGGAAAGGAGAGGAGAGGAGAGGAGAGGAGAGAGGAAAGGAGAGGAGAGGAGAGGGGAGGGCAGAGGAAAGGAGAGGAGAGGAGAGGAGAGGGGAGGGGAGACGAAAGGAGAGGAGCGGGGAGGGGAGGGGAGAGGAAAGGAGAGGAGAGGGGAGGCGAGAGTTACTGCACAGCATCCTTTACTGTCTGTCTTATTATTAAAGCCTCAAGTGTAAACAACTATACACCAAAGACTACAGAGAGGATGTAGACTGACATGTCTCCAACTCTAAACAAGCTGGAACTGGGACACTGATTTAAAGACTGGATGTAAAAAGCTGCCTGCAAGATGGATAGAAGCGTGTTTGTCTGTTTGCTCCCCACCCCTCTAATAGTGTTCCTGCTACTCCCCATAACCTGAAGTGAAGTAACACATCTGTTAGAACATAAAATGTGTCTATTGCTGTTATGTGGTGATGTTCTTATGATAAAGATATGGACATGATTTATTATCTCTCTAAAGAACTTGGAACGTGAGTTCAGGATGATTTTAATACGCTTTCCCTGTCCTGTGTGTGTGTGTGTGTGTGTGTGTATGTGTGCCTAGGCCTGTCCCTGGCTCCCTGTCATCACTACTGCACCTACGGAACAGACAGAGACAGCCACTGCCTGCCTCCATGGCTGGAACCCTGCCAGACCCCACCATGCAAGGCTCCTCTGTACTGATGCCTGTGAGTACACACACACACACACACACACACACACACACACACACACACACACACACACACACACACACACACACACACACACACACACACACACACACACACACACACACACACACACACACACACACACACACACACACACACACACACACACACACACACACACACACACGTGGTGGTCACCCGGCTCAATGTAACAGTGATAGGTTTAGGCTACTACATGATACTCTAGTTTCCCCTATACCCATCATGAGGTTACTACAACCTAGCTTATGAATTAAAGAATATAACGTAGGTGCACACAGGTCGAGAGACAAATTTGAGGTGACAGACAGTGACATTGAATCCCGCCTTGCACACTCTTGCCTGCATCTAGCTAATATAGGATGTAATCGTTTGTCCCAACAATTGCAAATGATATTTTCTATTGTACAAATTCAAGTATGTTTTTCCCTGTTTTGTACCGTTTGCTCCAGTTTAAGAAACGTTTTTCAACAGAATTGGCGGAATGAATACCCACTGATCACGTGTAAACACACAGCCACGTTGTATTCCTTCTGACATCCATGCGCTCTCCTCCTCTCACCTCTTCCCTTCGCTTGTGGACTTCAATGCACAACACATCAGCTGTCCGTGACCAGGAGTAAAAACCTTTCCAAGCCAAACAGCTACACGCGGCCTACATCGTTGTCACCATATTAACTAAAGTAACGTCCTAGTCAGCTAATAGAACTAACGCGTTAGTAAACCTGCTACAATCACGCAGTAACGTTTGTGTTTAGTCCATCAGCAGTTACATCCACGGGCCCAGGGGGCAATAAGTTACACCCACGGGCCCCGGGGGCAATAAGTTAGTAAACCTGCTACAATCACGCAGTAACGTTACAGTGTTTATTCCGTCAGCAGTTACACCCATGGGCCCCGGGGGCAATAAGTTACACCCACGGGCCCCGGGGGCAATAAGTTACACCCACGGGCCCCGGGGGCAATAAGTTACACCCACGGGCCCCGGGGGCAATAAGTTACACCCACGGGCCCCGGGGGCAATAAGTTACACCCACGGGCCCCGGGGGCAATAAGTTACACCCACGGGCCCGGGGGCAATAAGTTACACCCACGGGCCCCGGGGGCAATAAGTTACACCCACGGGTCCCGGGAGCAATAAGTTACACCTACGGGCCCCGGGGGCAATAAGTTAGTAAACCTGTTACAATCATGCAGTAACGTTAGTGTTTAGTCCATCAGCAGTTACACCCACGGGCCCCGGGGGCAATAAGTTACACCCACGGGCCCCGGGGGCAATAAGTTACACCCAAGGGCCCCGGGGGCAATAAGTTACACCCAAGGGCCCCGGGGGCAATAAGTTACACCCACGGGCCCCGGGGGCAATAAGTTACACCCAAGGGCCCCGGGGGCAATAAGTTACACCCACGGGCCCCGGGGGCAATAAGTTAGTAAACCTGCTACAATCACGCAGTAACGTTAGTGTTTAGTCCATCAGCAGTTACACCCACGGGCCCCGGGGGCAATAAGTTACACCCAAGGGCCCCGGGGGCAGTAAGTTACACTCACGGGCCCCGGGGGCAATAAGTTAGTAAACCTGCTACAATCACGCAGTAACATTAGTGTTTAGTCCGTCAGCAGTTACACCCACGGGCCCCGGGGGCAATAAGTTACACCCACGGGCCCCGGGGGCAATAAGTTACAAACACAGGCCCCGGGGGCAATAAGTTAGTAAACCTGCTAAAATCACGCAGTAACGTTACAATGTTTAGTCCGTCAGCAGTTACACCCACGGGCCCCGGGGGCAATAAGTTACACCCACGGGCCCCGGGGGCAATAAGTTAGTAAAACCTTGACTTGGAAGAGTTCCAGTGTTGTGTTGGAACGTCATAGCCAGCTAGCTAACTTAGCATCCCTCTGTTTGAGCAGGGTGTTTCAGTAGGCTAAACTAGCTGGCTGCATTTTCTAGATAAGTAAGTGAAACTGAAAGCTAGCTGTCCTCCAGCGACACCATGGTTCTACCCTACAGAGTGCTGTTGAGGCTACTGTAGACCTGTTTTAATAAATTATTTGGTGACGTGAATATATTTAGTATAGTTTTATAAAACTTTTTAAATGTTTTACCATTTTTATTTTTATAAAATTCACTGAGGAGAAAGGTCCTCCCCTTCCTCCTCTGAGGAGCCTCCACTGATGTACACACTGATTCACGCACGCACGCACGCACGCACACACACACACACACACACACACACACACACACACACACACACACACACACACACACACACACACACACACACACACACACACACACACACACACACACACACACACACACACACACTAACGCTACCTCCACACATCTTATCCCCTCTTTCAGTCTGTAATATCTGTGAGTTGTCCCACGTATATCCCACCATATAAATGATTCATCACTAGTTATCCAAACGACCATCTCCTGCAGTGTGGCTTTCAGACACTGGCTCTTCGTCTCCCACTATATTCTAATCAAGCCAATGAGATTTGAGATCGGTGCAGTAGTGGGAGACAGACAGGGAATGATAACAACTCTGAGAAAGCTCCCCGTATCATCATTCTAATGATACCACATATGTTCTCATGGTAACACAAGACAGGCTGTGTTTATGGTGTGGAAAAAAACCTCCCATGTTTATTAAATTAGGAGCTAAGCCTTTCTGGAGGAAGATTGACTGGTCAGGAAAGGGGTGCAGGTTTGGGTGATATTTATACACAAAACACACTTAGAGCAATGAAGGCTGTGTGGAGGGGTTCTGGTGCTGGGCCTCTGTGGATGGGGAGAGGTGCATCAGGGGGGTTGGGGGTTGTTGGCGGGGTTAGTGGGGGACATCAGGGGGTTGGGGGTTGTTGGGGGTGGGGTTAGTGGGGTAGTGGGGGACATCAGGGGGTTGGGGGTTGTTGGAGGGGTTAGTGGGGTAGTGGGGGTCATCAGAGGGGTTGGGGGTTGTTGGGGGTGGGGTTAGTGGGGTAGTGGGGGACATCAGGGGGTTGGGGGTTGTTGGAGGGGTTAGTGGGGTAGTGGGGGTCATCAGAGGGGTTGGGGGTTGTTGGGGGTGGGGTTAGTGGGGTAGTGGGGGACATCAGGGGGTTGGGGGTTGTTGGAGGGGTTAGTGGGGTAGTGGGGGTCATCAGAGGGGTTGGGGGTTGTTGGGGGTGGGGTTAGTGGGGTAGTGGGGGACATCAGGGGGTTGGGGGTTGTTGGAGGGGTTAGTGGGGTAGTGGGGGTCATCAGAGGGGTTGGGGGTTGTTGGGGGTGGGGTTAGTGGGGTAGTGGGGGACATCAGGGGGTTGGGGGTTGTTGGAGGGGTTAGTGGGGTAGTGGGGGACATCAGGGGGTTGGGGGTTGTTGGAGGGGTTAGTGGGGTAGTGGGGGACATCAGGGGGTTGGGGGTTGTTGGCGGGGTTAGTGGGGGTCATCAGAGGGTTGGGGGTTGTTGGGGGTGGGGTTAGTGGGGTAGTGGGGGACATCAGGGGGTTGGGGGTTGTTGGGGGGGTTAGTGGGGTAGTGGGGGACATCAGGGGGGTGTTTTTTTGGGGGGGAGGGTTAGTGGGGTGTGTGTGTGGGTCCCCTTTAATCACCACTTTAACCATTAAACATCTGACCCTGTATCACACATCACCCACACACACATCACCCATAGAAACAACCACACACATCACCCATACAAACAACCACACACAGAGAACCCATACAAACAACCACACACAGCATGCAACTAGAGCTGACCAGAACACACACAAACAGGAAGCCAGCCCAGCAGTGAGGGAGTTAAAACAGGAAGCCAGCCCAGCAGTGAGGGAGTTAAAACAGGAAGCCAGCCCAGCAGTGAGGGAGTTAAAACAGGAAGCTACTACCAGGGTGTGTGTCTGTAAATAGCACTGTTTTTGTCAGACACACACACACACACCACGTGTCTCCTTGATAAGTGTGTGTGTGTGTGTGTGTGTGTGTGTGTGTGTGTGTGTGTGTGTGTGTGTGTGTGTGTGTGTGTGTGTGTGTGTGTGTGTGTGTGTGTGTGTGTGTGTGTGTGTGGGTGGGTGTGTGTGTTGCCGTAGTGTGATATATTGTTGTGGTCCTCAGATGGAGAGGCAGATGTCTATGTGTTCCAGTATGATGGGGATGCAGGGCCCCAACCATCCCAGCTCCTGTTCCTCCCCTCACGGACCCTCCATGCACTCTGAGGCCAAACTGGTGAGTCTCAATCCTCACCAACACACACATACACACACTAAATACACCTGAATAATAAAAACACACACATGCAGATGCACGCACACACACACCCTTCCACACACCCTTCCACACACAGATACATGCTCAATGTTTTATACCGTTCTCTTTTCCACTTGGCCATGCCAACAAAAAGCTGCACTTGCTTTAAAGTCTCTGTGCGGATTTCATCATTTTGTGTGTGTGTGTGGAATCAAAGCTGCTAGGTCTGAACCTGTAGGAGCAGAGCAGCGCTGGTCTGGAGTCTCAGAGAGCCTGGATAAAAGGCCCTTTATGTGGCTGCGGCTGGGCTGCCCACCGCACTGCACCGACTGGCTGACTGATGTATATCTTAATGTACAGAACATGTTGTGGAATTGTGCAACTTGTTAGCACTAGTTTAACACAGCGGGATGGAAATGGAATGACCTCATCCCTCACAAAGCAGGCAGTTAGAGAGAGGGGGTGAGTGAGAGAAGGCTGAGAGAGAGGGAGGACTACGAGGGAGAGAGAGAGGAGGGGGAGTGAGAGAAGGCTGAGAGAGAGGGAGGACTACGAGGGAGAGAGAGAGGGAGAAATGGAGAGGGGGTAGAGGGAAAAGAGAGGGAGGAGATTAGGGAAGATAGGAGATGACAGAAGAAAGGAGAGAGGGAGGAGAAGGGGTAGAGGAACGAGAGAAGAAGCGGAGAGAGGCAGAGAGAGAGCGAAAGAGGGAGGCAGAGAGAGAGTGAGAGAGAGAGAGAGAGAGAGAGAGGGGGGGGAGAGAGGGAGGGAGAGAGAGGGAGAGAGAGAGTGAGAGGGAGACAGACAGACAGACAGACAGACAGACAGACAGACAGACAGAGGGAGAGGGAGAGAGAGACAGACAAAGTGAGAGAGAGAGAGCAGGGGGAGGGAGGGAGGGAGGGAGGGAGGGAGGGGGTAGAGGAACGAGAGAAGAAGCGGAGAGAGGCAGAGAGAGAGCGAAAGAGGGAGGCAGAGAGAGAGTGAGAGAGAGAGAGAGAGAGAGAGGGGGGAGAGAGGGAGGGAGAGAGAGGGAGAGAGAGTGAGAGGGAGACAGACAGACAGACAGACAGACAGACAGACAGACAGACAGAGGGAGAGGGAGAGAGAGACAGACAAAGTGAGAGAGAGAGAGCAGGGGGAGGGAGGGAGGGAGAGGGAGGGGGTAGAGGAACGAGAGAAGAAGCGGAGAGAGGCAGAGAGAGAGCGAAAGAGGGAGGCAGAGAGAGAGGCAGAGAGAGAGAGTGAGAGTGAGAGAGGCAGAGAGAGAGAGAGTGAGAGAGAAAGAGGCAGAGAGAGAGTGAGAGAGAGAGGCAGAGAGGAAGAGGCAGAGGCAGAGAGAGAGAGAGCGAGAGGCAGAGAGAGAGAGAAAGAGAGAGAAAGAGAGAGGCAGAGATAGGCAGAGAGAGTAGCAGAGAGAGAGAGTGGCAGAGAGAGAGCAGCAGAGAGAGAGCAGCAGAGAGAGGCAGAGGTAGGCAGAGAGAGAGAGCGGCAGAGAGAGAGCAGCAGAGAGAGAGCAGCAGAGATTGGCAGAGAGAGAGAGCAGCAGAGAGAGAGAGTGGCAGAGAGAGAGAGCAGCAGAGAGAGAGAGCAGCAGAGATTGGCAGAGAGAGAGAGCAGCAGAGAGAAAGAGAGAGCAGCAGAGAGAGAGCAGCAGAGAGCGAGAGAGAAAGAGAGGCAGAAGGAGGTGGTCTAAGGCAAGTGGCTGGTCAGAATAAAGTGCTGTTTGCTCTTCTGACTTGTTTAATGGCCCACTGATTACTGAGGTTGAGGAGATTGAGAGGGGGGGTAGAAAGAGAGGGAAGAGAGAAGGAAAGACAGAGAGAAGTAGAGATGGGAGGGAGAGAGTGAGAGAGAGTGAGAGAGTGAGAGAGAGAGAGAGAGAGAGAGAGAGAGAGAGAGAGAGAGAGAGAGAGAAAGGGAGGGTGAGATAGAAAGACAGAGAGAAGTAGCGATGCGAGAGAGAGAGAGAGAGAGAGAGAGAGAGAGAGAGAGAGAGAGAGAGAGAGAGAGAGAGAGAGAGAGAGAGAGAGAGGTCATTAGCAGTGATTGCTCTGATAGACGAGAGAGAGAGAAAGAGGGAGAATGAGAGAAAGAGGGACAAAGAGAGAAAGAGGGAGTGAAAGGGGGAGAGGGAGAGAGAAAGAGGGAGTGAAAGGGGGAGAGGGAGAGATATGGGGAGAGAGAAAGAGGGAGAGAGAGGGGGGAGAGAGAAGGTGCATTCTCAGGGCACTTACGTGTCCCTCTTCCTCCTGCTCTCTCTCTAGATTGATCGTCTTTGTAGTCTTTTGGATCTCCTGCTGTTCCTATGGTAACACGCTGGAGTAAGACAATATTAGTGTTTTAGTCTTATCTCTGCATTGGCCTCCATCCAGACACACAGATCTTTTCCTTTTATTTCCCCTCTCGCCTATCGTTGTAATTGAATTGTAAATGCCAAGGCCACTAATAAACACAAGCAGACAGTCCTCAGAAAACGACCCAGGCTTCATTACTGGACGAACCTACAGGCTGCTTGACCAGTCAGATATTCATTCATTCTCTATTCATGACCAGATGGTTGGAGATTTGGGCCCTGACATTTTGAATGGCCCGGATATCTTGAAAGGTCCTGATGGAATCCCATGACTGTGGACAGAGAGTGAGAGGCTAATCGGCTTATCAGGCTCAGATCTCCAGCGTGGTTTTCATAAGGACCTGACGGACGGAGTGGGGGAGGGATGGGGAAGCGGGGGGGAACAGGGGTTTCAGGGGATCTCTGGTGTCTGTAATATCCACAGCCGGCCCAAGTCGATAAATACGGCCGTGCTATCGGGTGTCTGCAGCGTGATCAGGTCCATATGTCCCCTGCGATGCACTCGATCCAGCCCTAATCGCGTTACCCTGGACCATGTTGACTTTCCGCCAATGGGAAATCTCCCTCACTGTAACCCCACACCCCCCCAGCTTTACAACCTCAGAGCCTCAGACCCCTGGCCCAGCCGCTCACTACAGGAACATTTACATTAAGAGAGATGGAGGGAGGGAGGGAGGGAGGGAGGGAGGGAGGGAGGGAGGGAGGGAGGGAGGGAAGGAGGGGGGGGCGAGGGGGAGAGTGAGGGAGAGCGAGGGAGAGAGAGAGAGAGAGAGTAAGTGGGGGGGTGAGAAAAAGAGAATTTGAAAGACAGAAATTGATAAAAGATACTGGAGAGAGAGATGTGTGTTGTGGTAACTGAAGGCCTCCCCTGGCGGAGTTAACCCTCTCCTGCCCAGTGGGAGTGTGTGCTGCTGCTGATGGGGGCTAATGACGGCTAATAGATTTTGCGGTGGGGCTGAGCTGCTAGGAGGCCTAGGGAGACCTGTCTCTGTCTGTCTCTAGTGTAAATAGTTAATGAGCTGCAGGGAGGGCTGAAGGCAGGGCGGATATAGGTCTGATATAGGGAGGGCTGATACAGGGAGGGCTGATACAGGGAGGGCTGATACAGGGAGGGCTGATACAGAGAGGGCTGATACAGGGAGGGCTGATACAGGGAGGGCTGATACAGGGAGGGCTGATACAGGGAGGGCTGATACAGGGAGGGCTGATACAGGTCTGATACAGGGAGGGCTGATACAGGGAGGGCTGATACAGGGAGGGCTGATACAGGGAGGGCTGATACAGGGAGGGCTGATACAGGGCTGATACAGGGAGGGCTGATACAGGGAGGGCTGATACAGGGAGGGCTGATATAGGGAGGGCTGATACAGAGAGGGCTGATACAGAGAGGGCTGATACAGGGAGGGCTGATACAGAGAGGGCTGATACAGGGAGGGCTGATACAGAGAGGGCTGATACAGAGAGGGCTGATACAGAGAGGGCTGATACAGGGAGGGCTGATACAGAGAGGGCTGATACAGAGAGGGCTGATACAGGGAGGGCTGATACAGAGAGGGCTGATACAGGGAGGGCTGATACAGGGAGGGCTGATACAGAGAGGGCTGATACAGAGAGGGCTGATACAGGGAGGGCTGATACAGAGAGGGCTGATACAGAGAGGGCTGATACAGGGCTGATACAGGGAGGGCTGATACAGGGCTGATACAGGGAGGGCTGATACAGGGAGGGCTGATACAGAGAGGGCTGATACAGAGAGGGCTGATACAGGGAGGGCTGATACAGGGAGGGCTGATACAGGGAGGGCTGATACAGAGAGGGCTGATACAGGGAGGGCTGATACAGGGAGGGCTGATACAGAGAGGGCTGATACAGAGAGGGCTGATACAGGGAGGGCTGATACAGAGAGGGCTGATACAGAGAGGGCTGATACAGGGCTGATACAGGGAGGGCTGATACAGGGCTGATACAGGGAGGGCTGATACAGGGAGGGCTGATACAGAGAGGGCTGATACAGAGAGGGCTGATACAGGGAGGGCTGATACAGAGAGGGCTGATACAGAGAGGGCTGATACAGGGAGGGCTGATACAGGGAGGGCTGATACAGAGAGGGCTGATACAGAGAGGGCTGATACAGGGAGGGCTGATACAGAGAGGGCTGATACAGAGAGGGCTGATACAGGGCTGATACAGGGAGGGCTGATACAGGGCTGATACAGGGAGGGCTGATACAGGGAGGGCTGATACAGAGAGGGCTGATACAGAGAGGGCTGATACAGGGAGGGCTGATATAGGGAGGGCTGATACAGAGAGGGCTGATACAGAGAGGGCTGATACAGGGAGGGCTGATACAGAGAGGGCTGATACAGGGAGGGCTGATACAGGGAGGGCTGATACAGGGAGGGCTGATACAGGGAGGGCTGATACAGAGAGGGCTGATACAGGGAGGGCTGATACAGGGAGGGCTGATATAGGGAGGGCTGATACAGAGAGGGCTGATACAGGGAGGGCTGATACAGAGAGGGCTGATACAGGGCTGAAACAGGGAGGGCTGATACAGGGAGGGCTGATACAGGGAGGGCTGATACAGGGCTGATACAGGGAGGGCTGATACAGGGAGGGCTGATACAGGGAGGGCTGATACAGGGCTGATACAGGGAGGGCTGATACAGGGAGGGCTGATACAGAGAGGGCTGATACAGAGAGGGCTGATACAGGGCTGATACAGGGAGGGCTGATACAGGGAGGGCTGATACAGGGAGGGCTGATACAGGGCTGATACAGGGAGGGCTGATACAGGTCTGATACAGGGAGGGCTGATACAGGGAGGGCTGATACAGGGAGGGCTGATACAGGAAGGGCTGATACAGGGAGGGCTGATACAGGGAGGGCTGATACAGGGAGGGCTGATACAGGGAGGGCTGAAACAGGGAGGGCTGATACAGGGAGGGCTGATACAGGGAGGGCTGATACAGGGAGGGCTGATACAGGGCTGAAACAGGGAGGGCTGATACAGGGAGGGCTGATACAGGGAGGGCTGATACAGGGAGGGCTGATACAGGAAGGGCTGATACAGGGAGGGCTGATACAGGGCTGATACAGGGAGGGCTGATACAGGGAGGGCTGATACAGGGAGGGCTGATACAGGGAGGGCTGATACAGGGAGGGCTGATACAGGGAGGGCTGATACAGGGAGGGCTGATACAGAGAGGGCTGATACAGAGAGGGCTGATATAGGGAGGGCTGATACAGGGAGGGCTGATATAGGGAGGGCTGATACAGGGAGGGCTGATACAGGGAGGGCTGATACAGGGCTGATACAGGGAGGGCTGATACAGGGAGGGCTGATACAGAGAGGGCTGATACAGAGAGGGCTGATATAGGGAGGGCTGATACAGGGAGGGCTGATATAGGGAGGGCTGATACAGGGAGGGCTGATATAGGGAGGGCTGATACAGGGCTGATACAGGGAGGGCTGATACAGGGAGGGCTGATACAGGGAGGGCTGATACAGGGCTGATACAGGGAGGGCTGATACAGGGCTGATACAGGGAGGGCTGATACAGGGAGGGCTGATACAGGGAGGGCTGATACAGGGCTGATACAGGGAGGGCTGATACAGGGAGGGCTGATACAGGGAGGGCTGATACAGGGAGGGCTGATACAGGGAGGGCTGATACAGGGCTGATACAGGGAGGGCTGATACAGGGAGGGCTGATACAGGGAGGGCTGATACAGGGAGGGCTGATACAGAGAGGGCTGATATAGGGAGGGCTGATATAGGGAGGGCTGATACAGGGAGGGCTGATATAGGGAGGGCTGATATAGGGAGGGCTGATATAGGGAGGGCTGATACAGGGAGGGCTGATACAGGGAGGGCTGATACAGAGAGGGCTGATACAGGGAGGGCTGATATAGGGAGGGCTGATACAGGGAGGGCTGATACAGGGAGGGCTGATATAGGGAGGGCTGATACAGAGAGGGCTGATACAGGGAGGGCTGATACAGGTCTGATACAGGGAGGGCTGATACAGGGAGGGCTGATACAGGGAGGGCTGATACAGAGAGGGCTGATACAGGGCTGAAACAGGGAGGGCTGATACAGGGAGGGCTGATACAGGGAGGGCTGATACAGGGCTGATACAGGGAGGGCTGAAACAGGGAGGGCTGATACAGGGAGGGCTGATACAGAGAGGGCTGATACAGAGAGGGCTGATACAGGGAGGGCTGATACAGGGAGGGCTGATACAGGGAGGGCTGATACAGGGAGGGCTGATACAGGGAGGGCTGATACAGAGAGGGCTGATACAGGGCTGATACAGGGAGGGCTGATACAGGGAGGGCTGATACAGAGAGGGCTGATACAGAGAGGGCTGATACAGGGCTGAAACAGGGAGGGCTGATACAGGGAGGGCTGAAACAGGGAGGGCTGATACAGGGAGGGCTGATACAGGGAGGGCTGATATAGGGAGGGCTGATACAGGGAGGGCTGATACAGGGAGGGCTGATATAGGGAGGGCTGATACAGGGAGGGAGGGCTGATACAGGGAGGGCTGATACAGAGAGGGCTGATACAGGGAGGGCTGATACAGGGAGGGCTGATACAGGGAGGGCTGATACAGGGAGGGCTGATACAGGGAGGGCTGATACAGGGCTGAAACAGGGAGGGCTGATACAGGGAGGGCTGATACAGAGAGGGCTGATACAGAGAGGGCTGATACAGAGAGGGCTGATACAGGGCTGAAACAGGGAGGGCTGATACAGGGAGGGCTGATACAGAGAGGGCTGATACAGAGAGGGCTGATACAGGGCTGAAACAGGGAGGGCTGATACAGGGCTGAAACAGGGAGGGCTGATACAGGGAGGGCTGATACAGGGAGGGCTGATACAGGAGAGGGCTGATACAGGGCTGATACAGGGAGGGCTGATACAGGGAGGGCTGATACAGGGGGCTGAAACAGGGAGGGCTGATACAGGGAGGGCTGATACAGGGAGGGCTGATACAGGGCTGAAACAGGGAGGGCTGATACAGGGAGGGCTGATACAGGGCTGATACAGGGAGGGCTGATACAGGGAGGGCTGATACAGGGCTGATACAGGGAGGGCTGATACAGGGCTGATACAGGGAGGGCTGATACAGGGCTGATACAGGGAGGGCTGATATAGGGAGGGCTGATACAGGGAGGGCTGATACAGGGAGGGCTGATACAGGGCTGATACAGGGAGGGCTGATACAGGGCTGATACAGGGAGGGCTGAGGGAGGGCTGATACAGGGCTGATACAGGGAGGGCTGATATAGGGAGGGCTGATACAGGGAGGGCTGATATAGGGAGGGCTGATACAGGGAGGGCTGATACAGGGAGGGCTGATACAGGGCTGATACAGGGAGGGCTGATACAGGGCTGATACAGGGAGGGCTGATACAGGGAGGGCTGATACAGGGCTGATACAGGGAGGGCTGATACAGGGAGGGCTGATACAGGGCTGATACAGGGAGGGCTGATACAGGGAGGGCTGATACAGGGAGGGCTGATATAGGGAGGGCTGATACAGGGAGGGCTGATACAGGGAGGGCTGATATAGGGAGGGCTGATACAGGGAGGGCTGATACAGGGAGGGCTGATACAGAGAGGGCTGATACAGGGAGGGCTGATACAGGGAGGGCTGATACAGGGAGGGCTGATACAGGGAGGGCTGATACAGGGCTGAAACAGGGAGGGCTGATACAGGGAGGGCTGATACAGAGAGGGCTGATACAGAGAGGGCTGATACAGAGAGGGCTGATACAGGGAGGGCTGATACAGGGCTGAAACAGGGAGGGCTGATACAGGGAGGGCTGATACAGAGAGGGCTGATACAGAGAGGGCTGATACAGGGCTGAAACAGGGAGGGCTGATACAGGGCTGAAACAGGGAGGGCTGATACAGGGAGGGCTGATACAGAGAGGGCTGATACAGAGAGGGCTGATACAGGGCTGATACAGGGAGGGCTGATACAGAGAGGGCTGATACAGGGAGGGCTGATACAGGGAGGGCTGATACAGGGAGGGCTGATACAGGGAGGGCTGATACAGGGAGGGCTGATACAGGGCTGATACAGGGAGGGCTGATACAGGGCTGAAACAGGGAGGGCTGATACAGGGAGGGCTGATACAGGGAGGGCTGATACAGGGCTGATACAGGGAGGGCTGATACAGGGAGGGCTGATACAGGGCTGATACAGGGAGGGCTGATACAGGGAGGGCTGATACAGGTCTGATACAGGGAGGGCTGATACAGGGCTGATACAGGGAGGGCTGATATAGGGAGGGCTGATACAGGGAGGGCTGATACAGGGAGGGCTGATACAGGGCTGATACAGGGAGGGCTGATACAGGGCTGATACAGGGAGGGCTGATACAGGGAGGGCTGATACAGGGCTGATACAGGGAGGGCTGATACAGGGAGGGCTGATACAGGGCTGATACAGGGAGGGCTGATACAGGGAGGGCTGATACAGGGAGGGCTGATACAGGGAGGGCTGATACAGGGCTTATACAGGGAGGGCTGATACAGAGAGGGCTGATACAGGGAGGGCTGATACAGGGAGGGCTGATACAGAGAGGGCTGATACAGGGAGGGCTGATACAGGGAGGGCTGATACAGGGAGGGCTGATACAGGGAGGGCTGATATAGGGAGGGCTGATACAGGGAGTGCTGATATAGGGAGGGCTGATACAGGGAGGGCTGATACAGGGAGGGCTGATACAGGGAGGGCTGATACAGGGAGGGCTGATACAGGGCTGATACAGGGAGGGCTGATATAGGGAGGGCTGATACAGGGCTGATACAGGGAGGGCTGATACAGGGCTGATATAGGGAGGGCTGATACAGGGCTGATACAGGGAGGGCTGATACAGGGCTGATACAGGGAGGGCTGATACAGGGAGGGCTGATACAGGGAGGGCTGATACAGGGCTGATACAGGGAGGGCTGATACAGGGAGGGCTGATACAGGGAGGGCTGATACAGGGCTGATACAGGGAGGGCTGATATAGGGAGGGCTGATACAGGGAGGGCTGATACAGGGAGGGCTGATACAGGGCTGATACAGGGAGGGCTGATACAGGGAGGGCTGATACAGGGAGGGCTGATACAGGGCTGATACAGGGAGGGCTGATACAGGGCTGAAACAGGGAGGGCTGATACAGGGAGGGCTGATACAGGGAGGGCTGATACAGGGAGGGCTGAAACAGGGAGGGCTGATACAGGGAGGGCTGATACAGGGAGGGCTGATACAGGGAGGGCTGATATAGGGAGGGCTGATACAGGGAGGGCTGATACAGGGAGGGCTGATACAGGGAGGGCTGATACAGGGAGGGCTGATACAGGGAGGGCTGATATAGGGAGGGCTGATACAGGGAGGGCTGATACAGGGAGGGCTGATACAGGGAGGGCTGAAACAGGGAGGGCTGATACAGGGAGGGCTGATACAGGGAGGGCTGATACAGGGAGGGCTGATACAGGGAGGGCTGATACAGGGAGGGCTGATATAGGGAGGGCTGATACAGGGAGGGCTGATACAGGGAGGGCTGATACAGGGAGGGCTGATATAGGGAGGGCTGATACAGGGAGGGCTGATACAGGGAGGGCTGATATAGGGAGGGCTGATACAGGGAGGGCTGATACAGGGAGGGCTGATACAGGGAGGGCTGAAACAGGGAGGGCTGATACAGGGAGGGCTGAAACAGGGAGGGCTGATACAGGGAGGGCTGATACAGGGAGGGCTGATACAGGGAGGGCTGATACAGGGAGGGCTGATATAGGGAGGGCTGATACAGGGAGGGCTGATACAGGGAGGGCTGATACAGGGAGGGCTGATATAGGGAGGGCTGATACAGGGCTGATACAGGGAGGGCTGATACAGGGAGGGCTGATACAGGGAGGGCTGATACAGGGAGGGCTGATACA
Source organism: Oncorhynchus masou masou (assembly GCF_036934945.1). Lineage (NCBI taxonomy): Eukaryota > Metazoa > Chordata > Actinopteri > Salmoniformes > Salmonidae > Oncorhynchus > Oncorhynchus masou. The sequence continues at coordinate 16,226 of NW_027001493.1, forward strand.
GGGAGGGCTGATATAGGGAGGGCTGATACAGGGAGGGCTGATACAGGGAGGGCTGATATAGGGAGGGCTGATACAGGGAGGGCTGATACAGGGAGGGCTGATATAGGGAGGGCTGATACAGGGAGGGCTGATACAGGGAGGGCTGATACAGGGAGGGCTGAAACAGGGAGGGCTGATACAGGGAGGGCTGATACAGGGAGGGCTGATACAGGGAGGGCTGATACAGGGAGGGCTGATACAGGGAGGGCTGATATAGGGAGGGCTGATACAGGGCTGATACAGGGAGGGCTGATACAGTGAGGGCTGATACAGGGAGGGCTGATACAGGGCTGATACAGGGAGGGCTGATACAGGGAGGGCTGATACAGGGAGGGCTGATACAGGGAGGGCTGATATAGGGAGGGCTGATACAGGGAGGGCTGATACAGGGAGGGCTGATACAGGGAGGGCTGATATAGGGAGGGCTGATACAGGGCTGATACAGGGAGGGCTGATACAGGGAGGGCTGATACAGGGAGGGCTGATACAGGGCTGATACAGGGAGGGCTGATACAGGGAGGGCTGATACAGGGAGGGCTGATATAGGGAGGGCTGATATAGGGAGGGCTGATACAGAGAGGGCTGATACAGGGAGGGCTGATACAGGGAGGGCTGATACAGGTCTGATACAGGGAGGGCTGATACAGGGAGGGCTGATACAGGGCTGATACAGGGAGGGCTGATACAGGGAGGGCTGATACAGGGCTGATACAGGGAGGGCTGATACAGGGAGGGCTGATACAGGGAGGGCTGATACAGGGAGGGCTGATACAGGGAGGGCTGATACAGGTCTGATACAGGGAGGGCTGATACAGGGAGGGCTGATACAGGGAGGGCTGAAACAGGGAGGGGAGGCTGGTGTGTTGTGTTGGGTCAGGGGATAGGGTGGTGTGTTGGGTCAGGGGATAGGGTGATGTGTTGTGTTGGGTCAGGGGATAGGGTGGTGTGTTGTGTTAGGGGATAGGGTGGTGTGTTGTGTTAGGGGATAGGGTGGTGTGTTGTGTTGTGTTAGGGGATAGGGTGGTGTGTTGTGTTGGGTCAGGGGAATAGGGTGGTGTGGTGTGGTGTGTTGTGTTAGGGGATAGGGTGGTGTGTTGTGTTGGGTCAGGGGATAGGGTGGTGTGTTGTGTTGGGTCAGGGGATAGGGTGGTGTGTTGTGTTGTGTCAAGGGATAGGGTGGTGTGTTGTGTTGTGTCAGGGGAATAGGGTGGTGTGTTGTGTTGGGTCAGGGGAATAGGGTGGTGTGTTGTGTTTGGTCAGGGGAATAGGGTGGTGTGGTGTGGTGTGTTGTGTTAAGGGATAGGCTGGTGTGTTGTGTTGGGTCAGGGGATAGGGTGGTGTGTTGTGTTGTGTTAGGGGATAGGGTGGTGTGTTGTGTTGGGTCAGGGGATAGGGTGGTGTGTTTTGTTGGGTCAGGGGAATAGGGTGGTGTGGTGTGGTGTGTTGTGTTAGGGGATAGGGTGGTGTGTTGTGTTGGGTCAGGGGATAGGGTGGTGTGTTGTGTTGGGTCAGGGGATAGGGTGGTGTGTTGTGTTATGTCATGGGATAGGGTGGTGTGTTGTGTTGTGTCAGGGGAATAGGGTGGTGTGTTGTGTTGGGTCAGGGGAATAGGGTGGTGTGTTGTGTTTGGTCAGGGGAATAGGGTGGTGTGGTGTGGTGTGTTGTGTTAGGGGATAGGGTGGTGTGTTGTGTTGTGTCAAGGGAATAGGGTGGTGTGTTGTGTTGTGTTAGGGGATAGGGTGGTGTGTTGTGTTGGGTCAGGGGATAGGGTGGTGTGTTGTGTTGGGTCAGGGGAATAGGGTGGTGTGGTGTGGTGTGTTGTGTTAGGGGATAGGGTGGTGTGTTGTGTTGGGTCAGGGGATAGGGTGGTGTGTTGTGTTGGGTCAGGGAATAGGGTGGTGTGTTGTGTTGGGTCAGGGGAATAGGGTGGTGTGTTGTGTTTGGTCAGGGGAATAGGGTGGTGTGTTGTGGTGTGTTGTGTTGGGTCAGGGGATAGGGTGGTGTGTTGTGTTGGGTCAAGGGAATAGTGTGGTGTGTTGTGGTGTGTTGTGTTGGGTCAGGGGATAGGGTGGTGTGTTGTGGTGTGTTGTGTTGGGTCAGGGGATAGGGTGGTGTGTTGTGGTGTGTTGTGTTGGGTCAGGGGATAGGGTGGTGTGTTGTGGTGTGTTGTGTTGGGTCAGGGGATAGGGTGGTGTGTTGTGGTGTGTTGTGTTGGGTCAGGGGATAGGGTGGTGTGTTGTGTTGGGTCAAGGGAATAGGGTGGTGTGTGTTGTGCATTAGGGATGTCAGGATAGCTGACCCTCACAGCATGGTGGAGGAACTGCTGTGGAGAGGTGGGACGGACGGACGGACGGACGGACACAGGCCAAAGCATTATATCGCTACTCGGAGCCAGAGCTCATCAGGCTATAGCCAGCACTCTCCCTCACAGCCCTGATCTCAGTCCAGCCCTGCACTACTCGCTCAGTAGCAGCTGACATAGTCGTAGAAGTGTGCACACGCTGTGTGTGTTTGTGTGTGTGGAAACACACTATTCTATTCCTGAAAGTCTATTTTTTAGATGGTTTGATGTCATTGTTTGTTTGATGAAAGTCTTTCTCTCTCCATTTGTGTGGACAGGAAGAGCCACAACAAGCCCTTATCAACTTCCACACAATGTCTCTCTGTGTGCCAACCACGGGACATAAGTCAGAAATGTGAGCGGGTTCCAATTTGAAAGTGGTGTAGTCTCCGACCGTGGGTTCGTATCTGTTGAATGTAAAGCTGTTATCACCTGTTCCTTTCCCTCTGCCGTTCAGTTGGTTTAGAAAAATGCGGACAGATTTAAAAAGCTCTGCTTCTGAGCTGCAGCTCGTGTATAAAAATGTGTTATTTATTATCTGGGTAATTATCTATTGTTTACATTGTTACTAGGGACAATAAATGTGTCACTAAGCGTCAGGCTTGGTGCTGAGTTTCTTATGAGGTAAACAATACTATATGTTCCTACACTGCAGCTCTGTTGGCCACGGACCTGGCACGGGATGGGCCCATGACATCATTCTTGGCACGCTCTAAATGTACTCCTTTTTACTTGAGGAGGAAGAAAAGCGAGTTTCTCTTAAAGAAACATTTCATAATATGCACTGAGACCAGCCATCACAGCTATCCTGATGCAAGAGTTGGAGTTTGAGCCGATGGATGGTTTTCACCTCAACTCTTCATCCACACAGTTTTAGTTTTATGATCCTACTAAACCTGTATATTGTTTTAAAACCCGATCAAACTATAGGTTTATTTGACCATTGAAATACTTGTTGTACTGAATTCTGCAAAACACATCAAATATGTAGGCCAGAAATACCAAGTGTACGAGAGAGTCATATTTACAGAGTTGTTCAATGAGGTCAAGAAAGAAGAGGCGATTTCCACCTTCACTCCATGTTGAGTGATTAACTGTGTCAAGTCACCTTCACTCCATGTTGAGTGATTAACTGTGAAGTCACCTTCACTCCATGTTGAGTGATTAACTGTGTCAAGTCACCTTCACTCCATGTTGAGTGATTAACTGTGAAGTCCCCTTCACTCCATGTTGAGTGATTAACTGTGTCAAGTCACCTTCACTCCATGTTGAGTGATTAACTGTGAAGTCACCTTCACTCCATGTTGAGTGATTAACTGTGTCAAGACACCTTCACTCCATGTTGAGTGATTAACTGTGAAGTCACCTTCACTCCATGTTGAATGATTAACTGTG